>NC_133329.1:407414462-407606147 GCF_042186555.1 Aquarana catesbeiana
GCTCTCCCCAGGAGCCTGCACTCACTATATCTGGTCTCCCCAGGAGTCTGCACTCACTATATCTGCTCTCCCCAGGAGCCTGCATTCACTATATCTGCTCTCCCCAGGAGCCTGCATTCACTATATCTGGTCTCCCCAGGACCCTGCAGTCACTATATCTGCTCTCCCCAGGAGCCTGCATTCACTATATCTGCTCTCCCCAGGAGCCTGCATTCACTATATCTGCTCTCCCCAGGAGCCTGCACTCACTATATCTGGTCTCCCCAGGACCCTGCACTCACTATATCTGCTCTCCCCAGGAGCCTGCATTCACTATATCTGGTCTCCCCATGACTCTGCACTCACTATATCTGCTCTCCCCAGGACTCTGCAGTCACTATATCTGGTCTCCCCAGGAGCCTGCATTCACTATATCTGCTCTCCCCAGGACCCTGCAGTCACTATATCTGCTCTCCCGAGGAGCCTGCATTCACTATATCTGGTCTCCCCAGGAGCCTGCAGTCACTATATCTGCTCTCCCAGGAGCCTGCATTCACTATATCTGGTCTCTCCAGGACCCTGCAGTCACTATATCTGCTCTCCCCAGGACTCTGCATTCACTATATCTGATCTCCCCAGGACTCTGCAGCCACTATATCTGGTCTCCCCAGGACTCTGCATTCACTATATCTGCTCTCCCCAGGAGCCTGCATTCACTATATCTGCTCTCCCCAGGACCCTGCAGTCACTATATCTGCTCTCCCGAGGAGCCTGCATTCACTATATCTGGTCTCCCCAGGAGCCTGCAGTCACTATATCTGCTCTCCCAGGAGCCTGCATTCACTATATCTGGTCTCTCCAGGACCCTGCAGTCACTATATCTGCTCTCCCCAGGACTCTGCATTCACTATATCTGATCTCCCCAGGACTCTGCAGCCACTATATCTGGTCTCCCCAGGACTCTGCATTCACTATATCTGGTCTCCCACAGTACACAGAACTTGGAAATGCAATTATTATAGTAAATATAAACTGCTAAATACCCTTTCTCATCAGCAGTATATAGCAGTTTGTGACTTCTATCAGTGTCTGGTTAAAGCTTGTGGGGGGAGTTTTCATTCTCCTCTCACTGTCCTATAGGGATGCAGGACCCCTGATCCTCTGTCTGGACTGTGCTGATCAACCCCCCCCCCCCCAAAAAAAAAACCCCTCTCTAGCAATACACATGTGCAGAGTGCCCCCAAGGCTCTGCTCTATCAGGAGATGGATTGGGAACAGTGGAAGAAGGGGAGGATCGGAGAAGACAGGATCAAAGAGCCTTTTTACACAATGCAGAGGATTAACCCCTTAGGTTCCACAGTGAGTATACCAAGCACGCTTTATTACTGCATATACAGACTGATTTTACTGTTGTGGGTTTAGTAACACTTTAAGTTGGCCCCCATTACAATGAATATGTTTTGACTTGTCATGTGACTTTATGGGGGAGATTTACTAAAACTGGAGAGTGCAAAATCTGGTGCAGCTGTGCATGGGAGCCAATCAGCTTCTAACTTCAGCTTGTTTAATGAAGCTTTGACAATAAATCCTGGAAGCTGATTGGTTTCTATGCAGAGCTGCACCAGACTTTGCACTCTCCAGTTTTAGTAAATCAACCCCTATGTGTCACAAGTCACATCAAGTCGCATGATCAGTCCGATTAGTGTGAACCGAGGCTTATAGTGACGTGACATTATTCCAAAACCATTAGAGCCCTTTTACACTGGGGCCACCTGTGCATTCGCTGGAAAAGCACCGCTCGTTTTAGCGGCGCTTTACCGCTATTTAACCACTTCAGCCCCGGAAGATTTTACCCCCTTCCTGACCAGAGCACTTTTTGTGATTCGCCACTGTGTCGCTTTAACTGACAATTGCGCGGTCGTGTGATGCTGCACCCAAACAAAACTGACATTCTTTTTTTCCCTACAAATAGAGCTTTCTTTTGATGGTATTTGATCGCCTCTGCGGTTTTTATTTTTTGCGCTATAAACAAAAAAAGAGCGACAATTTTGAAAAAAAACGCATTATTTTTTACATTTTGCTATAATAAATATCCCCCAAAAAATATATAAAAAACAATTTTTTCCTCAGTTTAGGCCGATATGTATTCTTCTACATATTTTTGGTAAAAAAAAAAATCGCAATAAGCGTATATTGATTGCTTTGCGCAAAAGTTATAGCGTCTACAAAATAGGGGATAGATTTATAGCATTTTTTAAATTATTTTTTCTTTACTAGTAATGGCGGCGAGCTGCGATTTTTATCATGACTGCAACATTATGGCGTACACTTTTGACACATTTTTGGAACCATTGGCAATAATACAGCGATCAGTGTGATTAAAAATGCATTGATTACTGTAAAAATGTCACTGGCAGTGAAGGGGTTAACACTAGGGGGCGGTGAAGGGGATAACAGTGTTCCCTGGGAGGTGATTCTAACTGAAGGGGGAGGGGACTAACTACAGGAAGTGACAGATTGTGGTTCCTAGCTAATAGGAACACACGATCTGTCACTCCTGTCAGAGCAGAATAGGGAAGTATGTGTTTGCGCGCACTCGTCCCTGTTCTGTGTCTCCTGGTCACGATCGCTCGTGGCTGTCGGTCATCGCGACGATGCACGAGCATCGGCACCCCCGCTGTGCAGCAGGCGCGCTCCTGCTATACGGACCCCACGAGATCACGTACAGTAACATGGTTTTGCGCATGGGAGCCAACCTGCCACAGTAAAACTGCGGCAGCTGGTCCGGAAGCGGTTAAGCGGTGCTTATGTGACACTTTTTGGCCGCTAGCAAGGCGAAACGGGCCTTTGACTTGCTATAAACATCTCTTGTAGTGTGCAGATGAAAAAGAGTGGAAAACAAAATATATATATATACTTTTGTCATCGGTGTCAACTGTTACAGCTAAATACACTGTTGAAATACATATACAGTGCCTTGCAAAAAGTATTCACCCCCCCCCCTTGGCTTTTTACCTATTTCGTTACATTACAGCCTTTGGTTCAATGTTTTTTTAAATCTTAATTTTATGTGATGGATCAGAACACAAAAGTCTAAGTTGGTGAAGTAAAATTAGAAAAATATATACATAAAACTATTTTTCAGAAATAAAAAACTGATAATTGGCATGTGCTTATGTATTCACCCCCTTTGTTATGAAGCCCATAAAAAGCTCTGGTGACACCAATTACCTTCAGAAGTCACATAATTAGTGAAATGATGTCCACCTGTGTGCAATCTAAGTGTCACATGATCTGTCATTACATACACACACCTTTGTGAAAAGCCCCAGAGGCTGCAACACCTAAGCAAGAGGCACCACTAACCAAACACTGCCATGAAGACCAAGGAACTCTCCAAACAAGTAAGGGACAATGTTGTTGAGAAGTACAAGTCAGGGTTAGGTTATAAAAAAAATATCCAAATCTTTGATGATCCCTAGGAGCACCATCAAATCTATCATAACCAAATGGAAAGAACATGGCACAACAGCAAACCTGCCAAGAGACGGCCGCACACCAAAACTCATGGACCGGGCAAGGAAGACATTAATCAGAGAGGAGCACAGAGACCTAAGGTAACCCTGGAGGAGCTGCAGAGTTCCACAGCAGAGACTGGAGTATCTGTACATAGGACCACAATAAGCCGTATGCTCCATAGAGTTGGGCTTTATGGCAGAGTGGCCAGTAGAAAGCCATTACTTTCAGCAAAAAACAAAATGGCACGTTTTGAGTTTGGGAAAAGGCATATGGGAGACTCCCAAAATGTATGGAGGAAGGTGCTCTGGTCTGATGAGACTAAAATTGAACTTTTTGGCCATCAAAGAAAACTCTATGTCTGGCGCAAACCCAACACATCACCTCACCCAAAGAACACCATCCCCACTGTGAAACATGGTGGTGGCAGCATCACGCTGTGGGGATGTTTCTCAGCAGTCGGGACTGGGAAACTGGTCAGAGTTGAGGGAAAGATGGATGGTGCTAATTACAGGGCTATTCTTGAGTAAAACCTGTAGCCCTCTGTGTGTGATTTGAGGCTAGGACGGAGGTTCACCTTCCAGCAGGACAATGACCCCAAACACACTGCTAAAGCAACACTTACGTGGTTTAAGGGGAAACATGTAAATGTGTTGGAATGGCCTAGTCAAAGCCCAGACCTCAATCCAATAGAAAATCTGCGGTCAGACTTAAAGTTTGCTGTTCACAAGCGCAAACCATCCAACTTGAAGGAGCCGGAGCAGTTTTACAAGGAGGAATGGGCAAAAGTCCCAGTGGTAAGATGTGGCAAGATCATAGAGACTTATCCAAAGCGACTTGGAGCTGTGAAAGCCGCAAAAGGTGGCTCTACAAAGTATTGACTTTAGGGGGGGTGAAAAGTTATGCACATTGACTCTTTCTGTTATATTGTCCTATTTGTTGTTTGCTTTACAATTAAAAAAAAAAAAAAAAAAAAAAAAAAAACATCTTCAAAGTTGTAGGCATCTTCTGTAAATGAAATGATGCAAATCCTCAGACAATCCATGTTAATTCCAGGTTGTGAGGCAACAAAACACGAAAAGTGCCAAGGGGGTGAATACCTTTGCAAGGCACTGTATACTAACTGGCCACTTTATTAGGTGCAAAAAAAAAAGGAGAAAGGCTGGTGCTATGAAAGTCAGCTAAAACAGTTTTATTGTTGCATGTGAACAGCAGTCAAAAAGAAAGCCAACGTGTTTCGGCTGTCAGGCCTTAATCATGGCCATGATTAAGGCCTGATGGCTGAAACACGTTGAATTTCTTTTTGACAGCTGTTCACATGCAACGATACAACTATGTTTTAGCTGACATTCATAGCACCAGCTGCGTTCTTGAGGCTCACCAGGCATTGCACAAGAGGTAGTAGCTTGGATGCACCTGTTCCACTTTATTAGGTACACCTTGCTAGTAGCGGGTTGGACCCCCTTTTGCCTTCATTCTTTGTGGAATTGATACAACAAGGTGTTGGAAAGGTTCTTCAGAGATTTTGCTCCATAGTGACATGATAGCATCACACAGTTGCTGCAGATTTGTCGGCTGCACATCCATGATGCCAATCTCCCGTTCCACCACATCCCAAAGGTGCTCTATTGGATGAGATGTGGTGAGTGTGGAGGCCATTGGAGGACAGTGACCTCATTGTCCAGTGGTGAGATGATTGGAGCTTTGTGACATGGTGCATTATCCTGCTGGAAGGAGCCATCAGAAGATGGGAACACTGTAGTCATAAAGGGATGGACATGGTCAGCAACAATACTCAGGTGATTAAACCATGATCAATTGGTACTAAGGGGCCCAAAGTGTGCCCATCCCCTACACCATTACACCACCACCACCAGCCTGAACCGTTGATACAAGGCAGGATGGATCCATGCTTACTGAATTGTATCTATAAATTGCAACATTTATAGAGACTGATGTCTTTTCTGCCTGAAGAAGGAAACATTGTCCCGAAACTGATACAATTCTGTAACTATTTCCTTACAATATATTCAAAATAATAAACAAGTTCAGGAACCTTGAACATTTCCCTCTATATTTCTATATTTGGAGTTATTCTGCATTGAACAGCATTCACTAGCCCAGGTGCAGTTTAAAGCGGTATTAAACCCAAAACCAAAAATGTCATATATGGCAGCCTACCAATCATTAGATGGGGTGGCTGCATGCGTTTTATTTTTTTGGGGGGCTTTTTCCCTCTGTTTTCACACAAACCTCCTTTATTAGAGTGCCCCCACTGTGGAGGAAGGAACATAAGGGTCACAGCAGACAACAGTATTGTCAGTCTGGAGGGTAGGAGAGTGTTTTGGAGTCAAACTTCAGCTAAGACAAGCTATGGATTACTTGATTTTCTTTCCTTCCACCACGGCTCGATTCCCCCGTCAACACTGCAGTGTGATTGTGTCTCTCCCGGCAGGGGAACGCGGGGAGCCTTCTGGACCGGAAGAATACAATGACTACTGCTAGTGTCGATAGTAGTGTCGGGGGAAGGTCACCTAGAGCCCAGGCCAAATATGCCAAACTGTGCCCCCCCACCCAAGATGTGTGATCACTATGTGTCAGCAAAAATCCCCCCCCCCCCAAAAAAAATTGGGTACTAATCTGCATGAATACCCCCTAAGCATAAATTCTCCCTCCTCTCAGTACAAATCGCCACCCCCTGCTGGATCACCCCTCCCAGTACAAATCTTTACCCCCTCCACCCCCCAAATCCCCCCAGCACAAATGCCCCCCCCCCAAAAAAATATCACCCCTCCTAGCACAAATCCTCCACCCCTCAAATTTTACCTCCAAGTACCCCCCCCCCCCAAATCCAAATCCCACTCCTAACACAAACACCTCCCAATCATCCCTACTAGCAATCCCCCCCCCCCCCTTCCACCAGAAAAAAATTCTCCTAGCACAAATCCTTAAATCCTTTACCATATCACCTCTTCTAGCACAAACCCCGAATTTCCCCCCTTCTAGCACAATCCCTCTTCTCCCATCCCCCTCGCAATACAAATCCCCCCCCCCCCGAATCACCATTACTAGCACACCCCCTTAAATTTCCATCCTAGAACAATTCTTTTCCCTAGCTGCCCCCCAAATTTCTCCTCCCAACACAAATCCCCTCCCCATCTCCTCACAGCGCCCCCTCATCGCACATGATACCACAGTGCCCAGGGCAGCCGTCCCTCCTCTCCCACCCCCTTGTCCCAGCCCTGACTGGTATTAATTGCGTGCAGAAAAATCTGACAGGCTGGTCGTATCCCAAGTTGAGATCGATGGATCAGCTTGGGTACAATCATCCTGCCCATACATGGACCCGGATCTGGTCCCTGCTGAACCAGCAGAATTTTGATCCATATATGGTGGGCTTAAAGTGATACTAAAATCTCATTTTTTTTCTTTAAAAATATATATTTTTTATACTTACCTGCTCTCTGTAATGGTTTTGCACAGAGCAGCCCCGATTCTCCTCTTCTCGGGTCCCCCGCCGGCCCTCCTGGCTCCTCCCTCCTGCCGAGTGCCCCCCCCCCCCCCCCACAGCAAGCAGCTTGCTATGGAGGCACCCGAGCCGCTGCTCCGTGTGTCCAATCAGACGCTGAGCCATGGTTCGGCCCCATCCCGTCTCTCTCCTCATTGGCTCACTGACTTTAACTGACAGCAGCAGGAGCCAGTGGCGCAGCACTGCCGTCTCAGCCAATGAGGAGGGAGAGTCCCGGGCAGCCGAGACACTCCTGCAACATTGCTGGATGGGAGGGAGCTCAGGTAAGTATTAGGGGGACTGAGGGGGGAGCTGCACACAGAAGGCTTTTTATCTTAATGCATAGAATGCACCTTCTGCCTTTACAATCACTTTAACACTTTATAATCCGCAGAAGTTTTTTTTTCTTTTTAGGATAAAGGTTTTACATAAATAAATAAAAGCTGATGATTGTAAGCACCCCTGTCAGAGGTATATGGATTGTCTCATCCCTGTAACTGATACATCTTTGTTCTTTGAAAAACTACAGACTTACTGGCTGGATCACCAGATGAAAATAAAGGAAGGATAGCCTAAAAAAGAAAACAAATGCAGCCATCACATCTAAGAGTTTGTTGCAATTCTCACACTGCGCTGCCAGGAAAGTGGCGCCACAGTGACGTCACCTACTTGTCTCAGACGGGCTGGCCAGCAGTGTCAGACAATTCATTTAAAGTGTTTGTTACCCCCAACATTTCATATTCCTGAACTGTGGCTGCTGTACCATATTCTTGTATGAGAAAGTCTCCTGTTCTCTTCCTATTGCTTCCTTTGTGTGAACTCCCTGATGTTCCAGCCAGTCCCTCTGCTTTCCTATTAGAAACTGACCACACTTAGCAGGAGAGCACACCATGGTCAGTTCTCTAGGTGTGTTGGGAATTCAGCCTGTTCTCCTCCAATGATCAGACATGTCCTGACACGCCTCCCCTGCACAGCCATTCACTGGGAAGCTCAGTGTGCAGCTGTGTCTCCACCCTTAGCTCTTATGCAGCTGAGAACAGAGGGAATGAGATCACTTATAAAAAATCAAGGGGGAGAAATTGTATTTATAATGTTTTTAAAAAATCTATACATAAATGTTTTGCCTTTCATTTCTAATTTAAACTGAATGGGTTGTTTTACTTGTTTTACAAGGTGATCGTTTACAATCCCTTTAATGCCTATATATGTCTGTGTGCAAGAGGCTTTATCATTAAACACAAACGTTCCTAAGCAGGCTGTATTTGCAGGCAGACCACCCTACATAATGCCCAAATGGGATCTATGACTGAAAGAACGGTAATCCAATGAATGAAAGGGGAGGGGCCAGGGACAGTCAGGCTCGGGAAGAAAGTGCTAGAATGATGCTGGACGTCCTCCAGCAAGATAAGCTCTATCTGACTTGCTGCAGCTTCTAATGCACACTGTGAGAAGCTCACAGTGTGCAGTGAAATCAGAGAAAGCCATTTCAGTCCAGGGGAGGAGCCGGTACAACCGGGCAAAGACTGAAGGGGAGGCCGGAGTTCTGCTTTAATGAAGGCTGATTTCTTGCCAGGGTTCCGGCACATCGCTGCACCGTGACTAAAGCCGGGTTCTTGCACTGCCGGCTGTGATGTGACGTAAAGGGTTAACTGCAGCTATGTGATAACTCGGGTTGGGTGTAAAGAGAAGAAATGAGAACTTGAAACCCGAAGGAATAGAAATTCTTGGCGGACCTGCCAGGACATTATTCGCTTCAAGCTGTTCTGGCCTGAGTTCAGCAGTGAAGGGGTTAAAGCGGGACTCCAGGCAAAGTTCTGTGTTCAATAGAAAATCATTAAAGGTACATTTTAGTTGAAATTAGAAATGAAGCATTTAAAGAGATCCCGTCTTCTTGCTCAATCAGGACAAAGTGACAGGGTCTCTTTCAAGCCCCTTCCCCCCAGCCCAGTTCTACTCACCCTATACTCACTTACCTGTCCATTGCAGCCTCTGCAAAAATACTTCTGGGCGGAGGCAGTTGATCTCCTCCCATGATGCAGTGCTCGGGCCTAGCGACCAATTACTAAGGGGTTCTCTGCAGCCACCAATCAGAATCAGACTCTTCCAGAAGACTTAATGTGATTGGTGGCACATCGAGCAGGTGGAGAGACATTGTTAGTGAGTAGCAGGCACACCCACCGCACATGTAAGGAGCTGTCTGGATTCTGGCAGCCTTCTGGATACATGAGGTACAATATAACTGGGATACAATGTATAGTGGGTACAATATTACTAGGATACAAAACAACTTGAATACAATGTATAGGGGGTGCAATATTACTAGGACACAATACAACTTGGATACAATGTTAACGGGGTACAATATTTTTAGAACACCAAATAACTGGGATACAATGTTAATTAGATACAGAATTACTAGGATACAATATAACCGGGATACAATGTTTATAGGGTACAGTATTACTAGGATACAATACAACTCGGATACAAGGTTAATGGGGTACAATATTATTAGGGTACAATATAACTGGGATACAATGCTAATGGGGTACAATATTACTAGGATACAATATAACTTGGATACAATGTTAATGGGGTACAATATTATTAGGACATCAAATAACCGGGATACAATGTTTATAGGGTACAGTATTACTAGGATACAATACAACTCGGATATAAGCCTAATGGGGTACAATATTATTAGGGTGGGTACGATATAACTGGGTTACAATGCTAATGGGGTACAATATTACTAGGATACAATATAACTCGGGAGCAATGTTAATGGGGTACAATATTATTAGGGTACAATATAACCGGGATCCAAGGTGAATGGGGTACAATATTGTTAGGGTACAATATAACTGGGGAGCAATGTTAATGGGGTACAGTATTATTAGGGTACAATATAACTGGGATACAATTATAATGGGGTACATTAATACTACTATCAGATACAATATAACTGAGATACAATTTTACTGGTGCACAAAATTACTGGGGTACAATATTACTGGAATAAAAAAAATGACTGGGGTACAATATTACTGGAATATAAAATGACTGGGGTACAATATTACTGGAATATAAAATGACTGGGGTACAATATTACTGGAATATAAAATGACTGGGGTACAATATTACTGGAATATAAAATGACTGGGGTACAATATTACTGGAATATAAAATGACTGGGGTACAATATTACTGGAATATAAAATGACTGGGGTACAATATTGATATTGTAGGGATGAGTGGAATGTACAAGGTTCAGTTCAATGAGCATTACCAAAGTTTGGGTGCGAAATCCAAACCCTATAGAAGTCATTAGTAAGTAAATATTATAAAACAATATAAATAAACAAATAAATGTAATGGGATAATAATATTGGGGGGGTCATCTACCAATGCAAACAAAAAAATAATAATAATAATTTTGTTAGGTGAATGGCAGCAATTTTAATAACACATAAAGGGCAACATTACAATGCAAAATTCCTTGACATGACACGCCTGAGGGAGGCCCTTAACCTGTCTGTGAAGTGGAAGATTTGTGTGATGTATACAACCTGCTACATCAACACTGACATTTACAGAGGGGAAAAAATGCTGAGTAAGGGCCGGTTCACACCGTACTCACACATGAATCGCATAGAATGTGCTGTGCGGTTCCTGTGCAATTCACATGTGGTTCTGTGTGGTGCGATTTCAGCCCATTCCTTTGGAATAGGTGAAATCTTACCACACCAAATGTAGTGCATGCGCTACTCTTTAAAATGCGCTGTAACCGGATCACATGGTGATACGGTGCGGGAAAACGTAGTGCATTTGGGTTGTCGTCAACTTTCCATTGACACCTGCTGCAAATCATAAATGGAGTGTGTTTTGCATGCGGTCTAAATCGCATTCTTATGCGATTCATGTGTGGACTAAAGCTCCCAAAACCCTCCTTCTGTTTGTAAACAAACGGCTGGCGACTCCCTACATCTATACTGAACAGTGTTGGGTTCCCCCTAGTGATACATATCCTTGAATTTAGTATGAATGTCAAGGGGGACCCTATGGGAAAAAAAACAAGAAAAAATAGAGTAGTGGTCCCCACAATATCCATACCAGTCCCTTTGATTTTGGAATGGATTTTAGGGGAAAGCCCATGCAAAAAAAAAAAAAAAAAACAAGAAATAAGGTGTGGGGAATACAATAATATTGAGATACATTAATACTGGTATACAATATTATTGGGATACACTATTACTGGGATACAATATTATTGAGATACACTATTAATGGAATACAGTATTATTGGGATACAATATTATTGGGATACAACATTACTGGGATACATAATGACTGGGATACAGTATTACCAGAATACAATATTAATGGGACAAATATTACTGGGATACAATATGGGACAAATATTACTGGAATACAATAATATTGGGATACAATAGTAATGGGATATCAATGGGATGCAATATTACTGTGATACAATAATAATAGGATACAATTTTCCTGGTATACAATATATACACTATTACTGGGATACAATGTTAATGGGATACAGTATCACTGGCATACAATATTACTAGGATACAACAATAATGGAATACAATATTCCTGAGATACAATATTATTGGATTACAATATTACTGGGGTACAATATAACTGGGATACAATATTTCTTGGATACAATATGAATGGGATACAATATGAATGGGGTACAATGTTGCCGAAATACAATATCACTGGAATACTAGGATACAAAAATTAATAGAATACAATATTCCTGAGATACAATATTTCTTGGATACAATATGAATAGGATACAATATTAATGAGATACATTATTACTGGAATACAATACTGCTGGGATTCAATAATAATGGGATAGAATATTCCTGAAATACAATATCACTGGGATACAATATTACCAGGATACAGTATTCCTGGGATACAATACTTTTCATAACCTCCCAATACATTAAGTAAATATTTTTTCCGGTCGGATGCGTCCGGCTGTTTGATGGACCACACAAAGTATTGAGTTATTAACATCAGTTATGCAAAGCGTTGCAAATAGCCGTGTCAGCTTAATCCCGGCACTCCATTCCGACAATCCATGCAAATACACCGATCCGGGGACATCATTTGTTTATACCGTCCAGGATGGGCCGGCAGTTCTCGAGGAATTAGAAGGGAATTAGCTGGAAGGCTGTGAGTGGGTGAAGTTGGATGCCAACTGGGGGGGGCAGCAGGTACAGACACCTGTGTGGGGTAGGAATTTGTATGTCAGGAGGATAAAGCTGTGGAACCAGTATGGATCTCACCATTGTATGAGACAATGTAATCCCCTCTGTCCTCTCCCAGAATCCTCTGCTGCTGGAAATGTTTTGCTCTATCATAGGCTCCAAAACTAAAACCGGCTCCACGGAACAGAAGTGTCAGTCTTACAGAGACAACATAAACATAACTATAGAAAAGATATTTCTCCTCTGGTCACGTTTCGTATTTCTTGAGCCTGTGCAGACAGATGGGTGGGGGAGGGACAAGAGATTATATTATAAAACCATTTTTTATGAGAACCTGTCAGAGAGCAAGCATGTCCCCAGTTCTATGGTCTGTAAGTGGATCTTTGACAATATTATTGACATTAGTAGATTATGAAGAACATAGTGGGGGTTATTTACGAAAGGCAAATCCACTTTGCACTGCAAGTGCACTTGGAAGTGCAGTCGCCCTAAATCTAAGGGGTAGATCTGAAATGAGGGGAAGCTCTGCTGATTTTATCATCCAATCATGTGCAAGCTAACATGCTGTTTTTCATTTTCCTTGCATGTCCCCCTCGGATCTACAGCGACTTTACTTCCAAGTGCACTTGCAGCGCAAAGTGGATTTTCCTTTAGTAAACAACCCCTATAGTATCACTCCAAGGTTCCCATTAGCCTATCAGCACCTCCTCTACAGTGAAACTGGCCCAAAACCTTCCTCATGTGCGTCACACTTATCTGGTGTCCAAGAGAAGGAGAGAGGACATGCAAGAGGACATTATCTAAAGAACTATCCATATCTAGAACACACAGAGATTAGAGATGGATTATGTAATAATGATGTGTGCAGGAAACATTCTATAAACTACCAACCAGCATGAACAACTACCAGAAGGAATCATTACCCTCCGATACCCTCCAATACCCTCTGATACCCTCTGATACCATCCAATACCCTCTGATACCATCCAATACCATCTGATACCATCCAATACCATCTGATACCATCCAATACCCTCTGATACCATCCAATACCCTCCGATCCCGTCCAATACCCTCTGATACCATCCAATACCCTCTGATACCATCCAATACCATCTGATACCATCCAATACCCTCTGATACCATCCAATACCATCTGATACCATCCAATACCATCTGATACCATCCAATACCCTCTGATACCCTCTGATACCATCCAATACCATCTGATACCATCCAATACCCTCTGATACCATCCAATACCATCTGATACCATCCAATACCCTCCGATACGTCCAATACCCTCTGATACCATCCAATACCCTCTGATACCATCCAATACCATCTGATACCATCCAATACCATCTGATACCATCCAATACCCTCTGATACCATCCAATACCCTCCGATACCATCCAATACCCTCCGATACCGTCCAATACCCTCTGATACCATCCAATACCCTCTGATACCATCCAATACCATCTGATACCATCCAATACCCTCTGATACCATCCAATACCATCTGATACCATCCAATACCCTCTGATACCATCCAATACCCTCTGATACCATCCAATACCCTCTGATACCATCCAATAACGTCCGATACCCTCCAATAACCTCCGATACCATCCAATACCCTCTGATACTGTCCAATACCCTCTGATACCCTTTGATGCGTCCAATACCCTCCAATACCAGCCAATACTGTGCGATACCATCCAATATCCTCCAATACGTCCAATACCCTCCAATACCATTCAATAACGTCCATTACCCTCCGTTACGTCCAATACCCACCAATACCATCTAATACCGTCCAACACTCTCCAATACTGTCCAATACCCTCCAATAACCTCCAATACCCTCCAATACTATCCCATACCCTCCAATACCGCCAAATACCCTCCAATACCCTCCGATACCATCCAATACCCTCTAATACCATCCCATACCCACCAATACCATCCAATACCCTCTGATACCCTCCTATACTGTCCGATACCATTCGATATTCTCCAATACCCTCCGATACCATCCGATACATTCTGATACCGCCCAGTACCCTCCAATACCCTCTGATACCATCCAGAGATAGATAGATAGATAGATAGATAGATAGATAGATAGATAGATAGATAGATAGATAGATAGATAGATAGATAGATAGATATAGATATATAAATGTATACTGGGGCCCTTTACTACAATCCCACAACGGGCCCTTTCACATGTTCTGCAGTGAGCTCCCTTCCTACTGTATTGGGGCCCCCCAGGGTGGCAGAAAACAAGAGATATATGTCACCAGCATACCAAGAAAATATAAGGATCCAAAGCAGTGGGAGAACTATCAGGGTTGCAAAGGTTGTCTTGCCACCGGGCCCTGGTGTTCTGCCACTGTGGGGTTTCCCCAGCCCCCTCTTGCTGTCCTGCCCCTGCTATTGACTGCTCTGGTCTGGCATCTCTTGGAATTTACAGGCTGGTTCTCCTGTCCTAAGGGCGGGAGAAATCAGTCTGTTTTTTTCAGTAACTGAGAGTCCTGGTGGAGTCCTTCCTGCAACTCGCTCTTCTCCCTGCCAATGAGGATGCAGGGGAAGGAGCAGATCGGGCGGCCGTGGTTGTGTGAGTGCTCACATTATGCAGTGTCAGCGAGCAGAGGGGAGGGGGAGGAATCACCCGCAGGAGCTGACTGGGAACTCTCTCCCTCTTAGACATTGATTTTTTGTAAAAAAAAAAATATATATATATATATTTTTTAATTGGGGGGGGCACATGGTGGGGCACAGCATAATGTTGGGGGGGGGGGGTCTGGGCCCCCCTCTGGCCCCCCCTAGGGACGCCATTGGGGGTATTGGACAGTATTGGATGGTATCAGAGGGTATTGGATGGTATTGGACGGTATCGGAGGTATTGGATGATATCGGACGGTATTAGATGGTATCGAGGGTATTGGATGGTATCGGAGGGTATTGGATGGTTTAGGATGGTATTGCATGGTATTGGAAGGTATTGGATGGTAACAGAGGGTATTGAAGGCGTATTGGAGGGTATTGGAAGGTATTGGAGGGCATTGGACGATATTGGAGGGTATTGGAAGGTATCGGAGGGTATTGGAGGGTATTGAATGTTATCGGAGGGTATCGGATGTTATCGGAGGGTATTGGATGGTATCGGAGGGTATTGGACGGTATCGGAGGGTATTGAATGTTTTTGGAGGGTATCGGATGTTATCGGACGGTATTAGACGGTATCGGAGGGTATTGAATGTTATCAGTGGGAACTGGATGGTATCGGAGGGTATTGGATGATATTGGAGGGTATTGAATGGTATCGGACAGTATGCGACGTATCAGAGGGTATTGGATGTATCGGAGGGTATCAGACGGTATAGGAGGGTATTGGACGGTATCGGAGGGTATTGGATGATATTGGAGTGTATTGGATGGTATTGGAGGGTATTGGATGGTATCGGACGGTATTGGATGGTATCGGAGGGTACGAGATGTATTGGATGGTATTGGAGGGTATTGAAGGGTATCGGAGGGTATTGGATGGTATTGGATGGTAATGGGATGGTATTGGACGGTATCGGAGGGTATTGGATGGTATCGGAGGGTATTGAATGTTATCAGAGGGTATTAAATGTTATCAGAGGGTATTGGATGGTATTGGATGGTATTGGAGGGTATTGGATGGTATCAAAGGGTATTGGGCAGTATCGGAGGGTATTGAATGTTATCGGAGGGTATTAGATGGTATTGGAGGGTATTGGATAGTATCAAAGGGTATTGGTCGGTATCAGAGGGTATTGAATGTTATTGGATGGTATTGGATGGTATTGGAGGGTATTGGATGGTATTGGATGGTATTTGGAAGGTATTGGATGGTATCAGAGGGTATTGAATGTTATCGGAGGGTTTTGGACGATATCGGAGGGTATTGGATGGTATAGGAGGGTGTAGAATGCTATCGAGGGTATGATGTTATTGAAGGTACTGGAAGGTATCGGAGGGTATTGGATGGTATCGGAGGGTATTGAATGTTATCGGAGGGTATTGGAAGGTATCGGAGGGGTATTGAATGTTATCGGAGGGTATCGGATGTTATTTGGATTTTATTGGACGGTATCAGAGGGTATTGGATGGTATCGGAGGGTATTGGACAGTAGAAGAAAGAAAGAAAGAAAGAAAGAGAAAGAAATAAGATAGATAGATAGATAGATAGATAGATAGATAGATAGATAGATAGATAGATAGATAGATAGATAGATAATTAGAATGTGAATAATATTCTTGATTTAGGGACACTGTGTATTATAGGGACCGTCAGGGGAGCTGCAGAAATCACACATGGTGCAGTCAGCACTCAGACTGAACGCAGGGCGACCAATATACTAAGCACCTGAACTGAAGGAAGACCTCACTCGGATCGCTGTGACTTTAAGAAGATATCTCTAAGTGAACGGCCGGAGGCGAATCCTATCCTCTGTCATATGTGACCTATACATTGTAACCAGAGATCAGAGTCCATTGTCTACCATTAGGACAGGGCAGGAGGGAGGGCAGCACCTTATCCCCCCCCCCCCCCTGATCAATCCCCAATTCATAGGGATCATCTTCCAGCACACCCATCCCATCAGGAATATAGGAGCAATCAGTACAAGGAACCTTCCTCCTGGAGAAGAGCTGCAGGAGTTCACTAATAATATAAAATGACACATTTTCTCCTGGTCAGTCTGTGTCCCAAATAAAGCAACAACAAATAAATAAATATTAAACAATAACAAATGATAAAATAATAATACATAATAAACTATAATAAATGATAAACAAAATAAATAATAAACAAAATAAATGATAAAGTAATAATACATACTAAACAAGAAACAAGTATGAAAAATAAACAAAAAAATAAAAAACAATAGTTAATGATAAAATAATAACACATAATAAACCACAGTAAATGATAAAATTAAAAATAAATAATAAACAAAATAAATGATAAAATAATAATAAATGATAAACAAAAAAAATATGAACAAATATTAAACAATAAATAAATAATAAACAATCATAAAACCATCATTTTCTTGAGCCTCGTGGCAGATCGGTACTTGTGCTGGTTTTCCCAAACATCTGTGCAAGGGCCTTTTCCCACATTTGCGCAAAGACAGCAGTCCCTAACCCTTGTCATCTTTGCGCACAGGGGAGATTTACCTTCACTTCCTGTCCCATAGACAGAACAGGAAGTGGGGATGTCCCTCGTGGTCACCAGTGTCACCAGAACTGGTGTCCCCATTGGAATTTTTCCCCTCTATTCCTGCTCCCGTGACAACCCAAAATTTCGGATCTTCCGCTGATGTTGGTACACAGGACCAATAGAGAGACCTCCCTAATGAGGACACAGACAGCAATAAAAACCTGACAGGGGTTCTAATCCCTCGCCACTCCACCCAAAACTAAGAAAAAATCATACTTGAAATGTTTGCGTCTTTCATATTTCAACACACTTACACTTGCGGCTGGGGTGATAAAAACTTTTTGAGCCTCTAGAAAGGTCGCTGATGGTGTTACACGCCATGGCAAAAATGTTCAACAGTACCGTCCAATAAACGTGACTCACTCCCCAACCTCCCCGCTACTTTGTACAAGGCGGTCGCGGCGCGGTAGAGGGGATTTTTAGAGGTTATAACAGGTGGTAAGAAAGTGACATACCATACAGATGACTGAATCAACTGAATCCAGAACCAGCCAGGAAATTAGCATTTTCAGGAGGTGAGTAATGAGTTCCTCCGACAATCATTTACCAGGTGAAATGTGTACAATGTAGCTGTGGAATCTGTTTGGGAAAAAAACAATGTAACCAAGGAATCCAGTGCCGTATCACCAAACAGGCAAAGTAGGTCCAAATCATCTGGGGGGAGGGGGGATTATAACACCTTCAACTCTTCTGGGAAGGCCGTCCACAAGGTTTAGGAGTGTGTCTATGGGAATGTTTGACCTTTCTTCCAGAAGAGCATTTGTGAGGTCTGGCACTGAAGTTGGACGAGAAGGCCTGGCTAGCAGTCTCAGCTCTAATTCATCCCAAAGGTGTTCTATCGGGTTGAGGTCAGGACTCTGTGCAGGCCAGTCAAGTTCCTCCACCCCAAACTCACTCATCCATGTATTTATGGACCTTGCTTTGTGCACTGGTCCAAATCATTTGGTGGAGGGGGGATTATGATGTGGTGGAAGGGGGGATTATGGTGGGGGGTTGTTTTTCAGGGGTTGGGCTTGGCCCCTTAGTTCCAGTGAAGGGAAGTCTTAAGGCGTTCAGCACACCAAGACATTTTGGACAATTTCATACTCCCAACTTTGTGGGAACAGTTTGGGGAGGGATTGCCCCTTCCTGTTCCAACATGACTGCGCACCAGTGCACAAAGCAAGGTCCATAAAGACATGGATGAGCGAGTTTGGCGTGAAGGAGCTTGATTGGCCTGCACAGAGTCCTGACCTCAAACCTGATGGAACACCTTTCTGATGAATTAGAGCGAGGACTGCGAGCCAGGCCTTCTCACCCAACATCAGTGCCTGACCTCACAAATGCTCTTCTGGAAGAATGGTCAAACATTCCCATAGACACGCTCCTAAACCTTGTGGACGGCATTCCCAGAAGAGTTGAAGCTGTTATAACTGCAAAAGGACGGGGTCAACTGAATATTGAACCCTACGGACTAAGAACTGGGATGGCATTAAAGTTCATGTAAAGGCAGGCGTCCCAATACTTTTGGTAATATAGTGTATCTGCCCTCTCCATCCCTATGAAATATAATGGTGTATTTTCCAGTTGGGGTTTGGGGACACCACATTTAACGCGGCACTATGTCTATGTAAGGTAATACTTTTGACAATATACTGTATATATATATTTATAGATATATGAGAATTATACATGGCGGAAAAGGGGGAAATGTCTGCATACAATGATAGAAGGACATCTCTTCCGAAATCTGTCATCGATCAGCAGCTCCAGTTCCCGTTAATTCTCCTTTATCTCCGTCACTAAATACTTTGGCAGCTCAGTACGTCTTTATTACTCATTATCCGAGGATGATCTCCTGGATGGGATGGGGGGGGGGGGGGGGGCGGAGTTCAGCGGAGTTTATTGCGACACTTTGTGACTCGTATCATTTTTTCCTTATCGTTAGTAAACAAGGCGAGAATGTCACAAAACGATCGTCGATATATCTTCTACAATGAGGGGTCACCGATGTCATCTCACAGATCTGTAGGGTGGTGATCCAACCACTTCTCTGGTAGGTCTCCTTAATTCCAAGGGCCGGAGTTCTTTATGTCATTTGTGGGGTTTTTTTGTTCTTCTTTCTCATCATGTGTCTGGAATCTTTGTGATCTTTGTGTATTTCTCCCAGATCTGTGCAGGAATCCAGTGTGAGACTTCCTGTAATAAAGACCGCCCACTGCTGCTCTCTCTCCTTGTGCAGGAGGACTGGTCTGGTCTCCGCCCCTACTTGTAGTTTTCTGTAATGGGTGGAGCCTGCTGGGTCCCTGCCACACCTTTGCTCTCTCTCCTTGTGCAGGGTGCTCCACCCCCTCTTATAGTTTTCTGTAACGGGTTGAGCCTGCTGGGTCCCTGCCACACCTTTGCTTTTTCCTCTATGTGCAGGGTGCTCCACCCCTCCTGTAGTTTTTGTAGTGGGCGGAGCCTGCTGGGTCCCTGCCCCACCTTTGCTCTCTCTCCTTGTGCACAGTGCTCCGCCCCTCCTGTAGTTTTCTGTAGTGGGTGGAGCCTGCTGGGTCCCTGCCCCACCTTTCCTCTCTTTCCTTGTGCAGGATGACTGGTCTTGTCTCCGCCCCTCCTGTAGTTTTCTGTAATGGGTGGCGCCTGCTGGGTCCCTGCCACACCTTTGCTCTCTCTCCTTGTGCAGGGAGCTCCGCCCCCTCCTGTAGTTTTCTGTAGTGGGTGGAGCCTGCTGGGTCCCTGCCCCACCTTTCCTCTCTTTCCTTGTGCAGGATGACTGGTCTTGTCTCCGCCCCTTCCTGTAGTTTTCTGTAATGGGTGGAGCCTGCTGGGTCCCTGCCCCACCTTTGCTCTCTCTCCTTGTGCAGGGTGCTCCGCCCCTCCTGTAGTTTTCTGTAGTGGGTGGAGCCTGCTGGGTCCCCTGCCCCACCTTTCCTCTCTTTCCTTGTGCAGGATGACTGGTCTTGTCTCCGCCCCTTCCTGTAGTTTTCTGTAATGGGTGGAGCCTGCCGGGTCCCTGCCACACCTTTTCTCTCCTTTTGCAGGGTGCTCCGCCCCCTCCTGTAGTTTTCTGTAGTGGGTGGAGCCTGCTGGGTCCCTGCCCCACCTTTCCTCTCTTTCCTTGTGCAGGATGACTGGTCTTGTCTCCGCCCCTTCCTGTAGTTTTCTGTAATGGGTGGAGCCTGCTGGGTCCCTGCCCCACCTTTGCTCTCTCTCCTTGTGCAGGGTGCTCCGCCCCTCCTGTAGTTTTCTGTAGTGGGTGGAGCCTGCTGGGTCCCCTGCCCCACCTTTCCTCTCTTTCCTTGTGCAGGATGACTGGTCTTGTCTCCGCCCCTTCCTGTAGTTTTCTGTAATGGGTGGAGCCTGCCGGGTCCCTGCCACACCTTTTCTCTCCTTTTGCAGGGTGCTCCGCCCCCTCCTGTAGTTTTCTGTAGTGGGTGGAGCCTGCTGGGTCCCTGCCCCACCTTTCCTCTCTTTCCTTGTGCAGGATGACTGGTCTTGTCTCCGCCCCTTCCTGTAGTTTTCTGTAATGGGTGGAGCCTGCCGGGTCCCTGCCACACCTTTTCTCTCCTTTTGCAGGGTGCTCCGCCCCCTCCTGTAGTTTTCTGTAGTGGGTGGAGCCTGCTGGGTCCCTGCCCCACCCTTGCTCTCTCTCCTTGTGCAGGGGGCACCTGTGCTTCTATGTACAATGTGGCCAGATCATGGCTGGTGGGAGGGGCCAGCAGGGGGCTGTACAGAGCTTCCTGATAACATCCCATCCCCCTTACCTCAGTACTCCTCTCCAGAGCCCTCAGTACTCCTCTCCAGAGCCCTCAGTCCTGATGCACGCAGTGGGAGGAGTTATACAAAAATGCCTTGGAGGGTGGGTGCCAGGCTGGAGGAGTGGGCGTTGGTTTGCATGCAGACCACCCCAGGAAACACCCGCATGTGACGCTGCGTCCCCACGAAATCCAACAATTGAAAGGGGGCAGGGCCAGGGACAGTCAGGCTGTGGAAGATAAGGGCTAGATGATGCTGGGCGTCCTCCAGCCAGGAAATGAGGGCGGGGCTCTATCTGGCTTGCTGCAGCTTCTAATGCACGTTGCGAGAAGCTCACAGTATGCGGTGCAATCAGAGGAAGTCGTTTCAGTCCAGGACAGGAGCCGGTAGAAGGAAAATGTTTATCACAACGTTACAGAGAATTCGATTGTTCGTGGCGCCCCCTCCCCCATCCATAAGGAAGACAGTGTGAATTTGTCTGAGGATCGATTCCGGTGACTTCATTGTGTTATGCAATCCAAACAGAGCGGGCTGTAGAGGCTTTATGGCTGGAGCTGAGTCAATACCGGCGCGGTGATGTCACCTCTACCTGGGAAGAAGTTTGGACCTTCATATATGACTTTCCTTAACTCATTCCTGGCCAGGAGATCGGCACGTCCGCTGGCTGCCGCCGTCTTCAGAGAGCGTCCCGCCAGCCTAGATCCACGGAAAGGTCTTGTCGCCAAAAAATGGCAGTTCAGTTTCGACCAATGAAAAGCTGCGGCTTTCCGGTGACAGTAAAGCCGAATATGGCAGAAACAAACGATCGCGGCTCTGTGATTGGCTGTTGCAGTGGTCACATGACCAGGGGCCGGTTCCGCCAGCTCCCAATCATTAGTAGAGACCGAGAGCTGTCTTTGATAACTGTTTTTTAGGTCATTCGTTATGATCGAAATCCGAAAATTAGAAATTTCGTAAATTCGAAACTTTGTATACCGGAAATTCGACAATTCGGACATGTGTAAAATTCGGAAATTCAGAAATAGAAATTCGAAAAATCCGAAATCCGGAAATTCGAAAATGAGAAGATCTGAAATCCGGAAATTCTAAATAACTAACTAACTTATAATAACTAACTATTAAATTATAGGTATTGGAATTTCCTTTCAAATTTGGCTGTTAGTGAACGTAATGAATATGAACTCATCCAAAGATACGAATCATCCGAAATAACGAATGCATCTAAACAAATGGAACGGAACAAATTAATAATTAAAACTTTTTATTATTGTTGTTATTTATTATTATTAATTCATTACGTTCCATTCGTTTAGATGCAGCATTCATTATTTTGGATAATTCGTAACTTCGGATGAATTCGTATTCGTTGCGGGTCATTCGATTCGGTTTTTCGGTCGTTCGTTATGATCGAAATCCATAAATTTTAAATTTCGTAAATTTGAAAATTCGAAATCTGGAAATTCGAACATTCGACAATTCGGAAATATAAATTTGAAAATTCGAAAATCCGAAATCCGGAAATTCGACAATCTGAAATCCGGAAATTCGAAATAACTAATTAACTTATAATAACTAACTATTAAATGATAGGTATTGGAATTTCCTTTCAAATTTGGCTGTTAGTGAACGTAACAAATACGAATTTATCCGAAGTTACGAATTATCCGAAATAACGAATGCTGCATCTAAACAAATGGAACGGAACAAATTAATAATTAAAAAGTTTTATTATTATTGTTCTTTATTATTATTAATTCATTACGTTCCATTTGTTTAGATGCAGCATTTGTTATTTCGGATAATTCGTAACTTCGGATAAATTCGTATTCGTTGCGTTTCCTAACAGCCAAATTTGAAAGGAAATTCCAATACCTATAATTTAATAGTTAGTTATCATTAGTTAGTTATTATTTCAGATTTTCAAATTTTCTGATTTTCGTCCTTCTTTAGAATTTTCGTTTATTTTCAGATTTTCGAATGTTTTGATTTTCGAATTTCCCAACTTCCAAATTTTTGGATTTTCGAATTTTAACAGTTAGTTATTATTAGTTAGTTATTATTTCAGATTTTCACATTTTTGGATTTGTGTTCTTTAGAATTTTCGTTTATTTTCAGATTTTCGAATGTTTAGATTTTCAAATTTCCGAATTCTCAAATTTTCGGATTTTCAAATTTTCTGATTTTTGAATTTTCAGATTTTTGAATTTCCGAATATCATAATTTTCGAATTTGCAAATTTTCGGATTTCCCAATTTCTGGATTTTCGAACTTTCGAATTTCGTAAATTCATAAATATGGAATTGCAAAAATTTGAAAATTCGCAAACGTGGATTTTTCGAATATTCGAATTTACGAATATTCGGAAAAATTTCTTTGAACGGGTTTTCGTTAATTCGGAATCTTACAAATTTATGAATTTGTCGAAATTCGTTAAAAAAAGTAATTTGGAAGGAAGCCAATTGCACATGTGAGCGCACTCTCAGTTCGGAAAGCTCTGCAGCCCCTAGACGCCTATATGTGCGGCATGTGAGTGCTAAAGCCTGCCCTTTTTTGCTGCCACACTTTAAGAAGTTAATATCTCATTCAGTGTTTTTTTTTTTTTTTTAATGCAAGCCATGGTGAATTTGACCTGAAATCAGCCTCGTGCTGTTCCTGTACAGCAGAGCTCATACTTGGAGAGGGAGGGTCAGCACAATTTGCCTCAGCTGTGTTGCATTGTTCATCTTCTAACAAAGCAGCATTCTGATAGGAGGAGAGATCAGAGAGATGAGCTCATCAGTCCACTGCTTCTCCTTCCACTGTTCCAGTGTGGTGAGGAAGAAGACCTGTAAGTATTACTGAGCTGCAGCAGAAAAAGGGGGGATGTGTGGCAGAGATGTGTAAATCTGGGTGGACAGAAATAAGGATCGTTTGACAGGTTGGGCCGAACGCTGTACCGAGTGTATCCCTCTTCCTGATTGGCCCAGGAGGAGAAGCAGGAAGACATTAGCGAAGAATAATTCACCCACCCTTTTTGAAGCTAATTAGAGCCTCAGGCTTTAATCACGAGCTTCAAAAAAAGAAAAAAGAAAAAAAAAAAAAGATTGAAATCCACTTCTGACAAGTTTTCCTGACACCAAGAGCTTCTGAAAGCGATCCAGCTGGTAATTAGCCACTCGGAACGCTTTCATGAAAAAGCCGACTGAAAAAAAAATTACTGCGGTTATGGCTGATAGCTATATCCATATCCAAACCACTTGCAAACCGCAACGTATATATACGTATATTGCAGTCGGCAAGTTGGCTGTTGGCTGTGTGAGGGCGTGGAATGCCCCGCGCTGCGCTGGAAAAAAATAAACTTTTTTTTTCAGTGCGCTCCACCCGCATGCCACCGCAACATGATGGTTGAAAGTTCATCCCGAACATTGGCTGTTCACCAGTTCGGAAAACACCTGAATTGGCAGGGTGTTTGACCATTTATTCGGCCCTCTGAATGCCCCACAATGCACTGCGAGGCGCACAGTATATTCTAAGCCCTTATTGGCTGAGGCAATGAATCAGGGCACCCTCCAATCAGGGCACAGAGTACTGTCAGAGTTGTGTGCTATAGTCAGTTATTGTGATTCTATTGTGAGTGTAGAGTGTCAGTGTAGTATGAATATAGTGATAGTGCAGCGTCAGTGTAGTGCGCCCATGCAGTTTTACTGTAGTGTCAGTGTAGTGTGTCAGGGCAGTTTTACTGCAGTAGATTGTAGTGCATTAGTGCAGTTTTACTGCAGTATATTGAAGTGCATCAGTGCAGTTTTACTGCAGTATATTGCTGTGCGTCAGTGCAGTTTTACTGAAGTATATTGCAGTGCTTCAGTACAGTTTTACTGCAGTATATTGCAGTACATCAGTGCAGTTTTACTGCAGTATTTCGCAGTGCATCAGTGCAGTTTTACTGAAGAATATTGCTGTGCGTCAGTGCAGTTTTACTGCAGTATTTTGCAGTGCATCAGTGCAGTTTTACTTCAGTATATTGCCGTGTATCAGTACAGTTTTACTGCGGTATATTATAGTGCGTCAGTGCGGTTTTTCTGCAGTATATTGTAGCGCGTCAGTGCAGTTTTACTGCAGTATATTGTATTGCGTCAGTGTAGTTTTACTGCAGTATATTGAAGTGCATCAGTGCAGTTTTTCTGCAGTATATTGTAGTGCATCAGTGCAGTTTTACTGCAGTATATTATAGTGTGTCAGTGCAGTTTTACTGCAGTGTATTGTAGTGCATCAGTGCAGTTTTACTGCAGTATATTGTAGTGCATCAGTGGCAGTATATTGAAGTGCATCAGTGCAGTTTTACTGCAGTATATTGTAGTGCATCAGTGTAGTTTTACTATAGTATATTGTATTGCGTCAGTGTAGTTTTACTGCAGTATATTAAAGTGCATCAGTGCAGTTTTACTGCAGTATATTGAAGTCCATCAGTGCAGTTTTATTGCAGTATATTGAAGTCCATCAGTGCAGTTTTACTGCAGTATATTGTAGTGCATCAGTGTAGTTTTACTATAGTATATTGTATTGTGTCAGTGCAGTTTTACTGCAGTATACTGAAGTGCATCAGTGCTGTTTTACTGCAGTATATTGAAGTCCATCAGTGCAGTTTTATTGCAGTATATTGCAGTGCGTCAGTGTACTTTTACTGCAGTATAATGAAGTGCGTCAGTAGAGTTTTACTGCAGTATATTGTGGTGCGTCAATGGAGTGTGTCTGTCTAGTGCAGTGTTTTACAACACATTACATAACATTTAGTGCTGTATACACCCCTTTTTATTTTTTTTCTTCTCTGCTGCGTGTTATTTTCTTTCTTTATTTTTTTTTCTTTGTCCCGTGCTTGTCTCCTTTTTTGAAATTGTGAGTTTTTCTGACTGTGGTGCTGTTGTTCCCTTTTTTTTTTTTTTTTATAATGTTGACATTTCTATCAGCGGCAGTCCTCAAGTTAAAGTGCACCAAACACCACTGTCCATTGATTAAAGTGCATCCAATTACACATTTCCCCTTCTCTATTACGTTTATTCTAAAAATCTCTAATCTTCTTCCCAGTGCTCTTCATTGTGGCCTCATCATACAGACTGGCTCCCCCAAACGGTTGTTTACCAAATAAAGGCAGCCTGCAGGGGAAATGTCATTTTTTTTCTTTATAAATGTCATTTTTGCTGCAGCAGGTTCTATACATGCTACAGATGTGCCACTTTACAGGCAGACTAATGCCCCGTACACACGGTCGGACATTGATTGGACATTCCGACAACAAAATCCTAGGATTTTTTCCAACGAATGTTGGCTCAAACTTGTCTTGCATACACACGGTCACACAAAGTTGTCGGAAAATCCGATCATTCTGAACGCGGTGACGTAAAACACGTACGTCGGGACTATAAACGGGGCAGTAGCCAATAGCTTTCATCTCTTTATTTATTCTGAGCATGCGTGGCACTTTGTGCGTCGGATTTGTGTACACACGATCGGAAATTCCGACAACGGATTTTGTTGTCGGAAAATTTTATAGCCTGCTCTCAAACTTTTGTGTCGGAAAATCCGATGGAAAATGTGTGATGGAGCCCACACACGGTCGGAATTTCCGACAACAAGGTCCTATCACACATTTTCTGTCGGAAAATCCGACCGTGTGTACGGGGCATTAGGGGACTTCCCAGGCACTATGTTTAAAGGATTTTTTCATTTTTATTGTTTCACTTTAATTATCATTAAATCACTGCTCATTTAATAATTTTTTTAAAAAAAACATTGATACATGTCCCCAGGCCCCCAATACTCTTTGTATGCCCAAAAAACTTGCATATAAGCTTGCAAAATGGGGACTTTTGATTTTCAGTTCGGATCCCATAGATTTTAATGGGGTTGTTGTTCGGCTCTGAACTTTAGCGATGTTCAAAAGTTCTGGTGAAAACTGAAAAGGGGGGGGGGGGGGGGTGTTCGGCTCACCTCTAGTGTGAAACAATCATGTACAGTAGCAGACCAGACATTTTGATGTTGATTTATTAATGGCAAATAGACTGTGCATTTTGTGAAGTGCAGATGCTCCAGAGCATTTATTATTGTGTTTATTAAAAGTCAGCAGCTACAAAAAGTGTAGCTGCTGACTTTTAATAAACACACACACACACACCTGTCCCACGGTCCAGCAATGCAGCCTCCCGAACCCTCGGCTCTCTCCCTTGCCTCACCGCGGTGCCGGCATCGCAAGTGTGGGCACCTGACTGTGACGTAAAGGAAAGATCTGGGGAATTGGCGCTGCCCTATTAACAGTAAATATTACTTGAAGGTCAGAAAAATAAATAAATAAAAAATAAGTGACAAAAAGTGTGTATAAAAAGAAAGGACTTGATGTGTGTCCCTTAAGTGAATGTACCCCTATGCATGTGCAAAATTATATGAATAAAAAATAGTGAAAAAATTATTTTATATAGTATATGACCCTATTAAGGTGGACGTGCAATTCCTCTGTGTTGTGTAAATGTTACAATAAGTGGGTAAGGTTTACACTTGCCCAACCTCCATTGTGAAACTGTGCATTTGCAACAAACCAAGCAAAAAAAAATTTTTTTTGTTGAAATCAGTGAGTAGCCTCCTTTTAAAATTATTGGGGTCCGTGAAAAAGCACACTGTTTGGGGGCTAGCAGCATCCGTATGAGGTTACCACATATCTCCAATATATATGGTGACTAAAGTGCACTGTGTATAAAATGGAACCAAAGTGCTAAAAACTCTATGTAACAGTATATTAGACTTCCTGAAAATTCATACATAAAAATAGGAATCTAAACAGTTAACACTCAAATTAAAAACCGCGAATATAAATACAACATCTGTAAAAAAAGTCCCTGTAATGGACCCAGGCAAAAATAAAATGTCTTATTTGTAGAGACAGGAATATTAAGGACATCAGGATCGGTTGACATGAATTTAAAAATGCCCAAGGGGTGATAAGAGGTGACTTTCGTGCGTGTAGAAGCTGGTGACTCCAAGTGCTCCCCCCCCCCCCCGTGCTCCCCCACTCACCAGAATCCGTCACCCCCTAGGGGGTATTAAGCAGAGGAGTGGGTGTCTTTGGGTAGCTGCCTCTGATGGATGTCCCTCTTAGGCTTCACTGCTCCGTGAGTTTCCTCCGTTAAACCGGTAATAAGGGTCCCCTTATACTGATCCAGCCCCGGGTACCTCCGCTAATATCCACCTCCGTACTGCTAGATCCTCCTCACGCAAAGAAATAGACAGGGGGCTTGCATAGTGAAGTACGTCCAGTTTATGTGAAAAGTTAAAAAAGTTCAAAAAAGCGTTACAATCACGGCTGTGAGCTAAGGATGGGATCGGGAAGCGAATCCGAGCATGCGTCCCGCCTTGCGTTCCAGCCGGCTCTTCCAGCTTGCGGCGTCACAGACGGGTGCACACTGTGCACGCGCACTACGCATGCGCGAGTCGCGCAGCGCCTCCCCGTTGGTCGGGCAATCTTCTGGGACCTGTGACGTATCCCAGAAAATTGTAAGAAGGGAGGGGAGGAGAACTGTCAAAACTAGGTACCTGCACCCCCCAAATAAAATGGCAAGGCAAATGTGGCATATTTGGGGGGGGGGGGGGGAGAAGTGCTTAAAGCTGAATTTCCCTTCTGGGTGGAGCTCCGCTTTAATAAATGAGCAGAAGCTCTGCTGACTTCCGTTATCCAATCACGTGCAAGCAAAAAATTTTCCTTGCGTATGATTGGGTATTCTCTGTGGCAGCAACACTTTGCAAGGTGCACAGTCCATTTGCCTTTAGTAAATCAACCCGTTTGCCTTGTCTTGTGGTGGGACTGCTCTGGAACCGCCACTCATCGCAGAGCTGCCTGAAAAAGCCTTAAAAATGAAAAAACAAACTAAAGTTCCTCTTTACAGTGCCTAGAAAAAGTATTCGTACCCCTTGAAATTTTCCAAATTTTGTCGTCTTACAACCAAAAACGTAAATGTATTTTATTGGAATGTTATGTGATAGACCAACACAAAGTGGCACATAATTGTTGTGAAGTGGAAGGAAAATGATAAATGATACAAATAAATCTGTGAAAAGTGTTGGGGGGGGCATTTGTATGGCGCCCCCCGGAGTCAATACTTTGTAGAACCCCCTTTTTTTGCAATTACAGCTGCAAGTCTTTTTGGGGATGTCTCCACCAGCTTTGCACATCTAGAGAGGACATTTCTGCCCATTCTTCTTCTTTGCAAAACATCTCAAGTTCTGTCAGATTGGATGGAGAGTGTCTGTGAACAGCAATTTTCAAGTCTTGCCACATATTCTCAATGGGATTTAGGTCTGGACTGTGACTGGGCCATTCTAACACATGAATATGCTTTGATCTAAACCATTCCATTGTAGCTCTGGCTGGATGTTTCGGGTCGTTGTCCTGCTGGAAGGTGAACCTCCTCCCCAGTCTCAAGTCTTTTGCAGACTCTGACAGGTTTTCTTCTAAGATTGTCCTGTATTTGTCTCCATCCATCTTCCCATCAACTCTGACCAGCTTCCCTGTCCCTGCTGAAGAAAAGCATCCCCACCACATGATGCTGCCACCACCATGTTTCACGGTGGGGATGGTGTGTTCAGGGTGATGTGCAGTGTTAGTTTTCCCCACACATAGCGTTTTGCTTTTAAGCCAAAAAGTTAAATTTTGGTCTCATCTGACCAGAGCACCTTCTTCCACATGTTTGCTGTGTCCCCCACATGGCTTCTCACAAACTACAAACAGAACTTCTTATGACTTTCTTTCACCAATGTCTTTCTTCTTGTCACTCTTCCATAAAGGGCAGATTTGTGGAGAACACGACTAATAGTTGTCCTGTGGACAGATTCTCCCACCTGAGCTGTGGATCTCTGCAGCTCCTCCAGAGTTACCATGGACCTCTTGGCTCTTCTCTGATGAATGCTCTCCTTGCCCGGCCGGTCAGTTTAGGTGGACGGCCATGTCTTGGTAGGTTTGCAGTTGTACCATACTCTTTCCATTTTCGGATGATGGATTGAACAGAGCTCCGTGAGATGTTCAAAGCTCGGGAGATTTTTTTACAACCTAACCCTGCTTTACACTTCCCCACAACTTTGTGTTGGTCTATCACATAAAATCCCAATAAAATACATTTTACGTTTTTGGTTGTAACATGACAAAATGTGGAACATTGCATAGGGGTATGAATACTTTTTCAAGGCGCTGTAAATTACATTTTAACTGCATTTCAATGTAATTGGATACATTAAAGGGTGTTTTTTTCCCCCACATCATACATTTGACATCCAGCCTTATTATCCCGCCCCGTATTATCCAGCCACCACACACGCTGCGACCGCCGAACACTCGGATTAAGTCGAAATGGGGAAACGTTACATTGCGCAATGGCGGTTTTCCGCTTTGTTAACCCTCCCCGTGCGTTATTTTTTTGTTGGGGGCGGCCCAGCGACCTTTCTGGACGGAGGGCTTAGCAGAGAGGCAGAAGCCGAGGAAGGAGAGCGTGTTTTATCTGCGATGGGGCAGCGCGGAACTCCGTGTGGTTGAAAATTTACATGAGAAATGGCCCCGCTGCAAAAAAAAAAAGGCCATTTCATCCCCATTGTTTCAGTAACGCAGCTGTCATTTGTGCGACATGACGCCTGCGTCCTTGTACCATGCTAATTTTTCCAGGGACAATTTTTTTCCACAATGAGCTGTGCGGCTTCTAACAGAAATCTCTTTATGGGCCGAGCCCCAGGGAGTTCCCAAGTCTGCCAGGCCGAACAATAGGCCAGAGCTGTAAGCGAGCTTGTCTGTGGACATAATATGGCATGAAGGGTATTGAGGCAGCCTCCAATCTGCCCGCCGTTAACACCTGGTAAAAAAAAAAAAAAAAATGCCTTCTGGAAATTAATCAAGATATCAATCAATGGCTGACAAAAACACCGCGGCCCTTCCACGCCGTAAAAGCCGGCGGAGATGTCTTCTGTCACTAATAGTACATTACGTTTTACTAATGACCTTCCACGATGGCTCACATAAAGGGCCGGGGGAAAAGGGGGCGGCCGGGGGGGGCCCACTCCGACCATGGAAAAGGGGGGGGGGGGGGGCGGTGGAGGGGGGAGAGTGACCGCAATGGGGGGCGTTCAGCCATCAAACCAGCAACCACTGCGGATTAAGGGCCTCATGTACACGGGCAGAAAAATCGCTGCTTTTAAAGGCGTTTTTTTTTTTTTTTAATTATCCATTCCAGCCAATGGGTCCATGCACATTGTGGCGTGTAGATTCGTATTTTAGAGCAGCGTTCGGGGGGCATAAAAAAGGGAGGAGCTTACTGGCATCATTTTTTGCACAGTATATATGCATAAATTCACCCCATAAATAAATTCCTGTTCTGGGCAGTAGAATTATTTTACATTCATACGCTTCCAAATTGCCATACACCTGTAAGAGGGGCTTTGTGGTTGGCTAGATCATAGCTCCCAACCGTCCCGGATTTCGAGGGACTGTCCCGGATTTAGAACAATGCCCCTCTGTTCTGCCTTGTGTAATGACTAGACATGTGCAGAACGAAAAAAAATTCATTTTGTTTCGTTATTTATATGAATTTTTTTCGTTAAATTCCTTTCATTTGTTTAATTCATTTTCGGGATTAGTTTTGTTTATTCGTTTTCTGAAAATTAATCAAGATATCAATCAATGGCTGACAAAAACACAGCGGCCCTTCCACGCCGTAAAAGCCGGCGGAGATGTCTTCTGTCACTAATAGTACATTACGTTTTACTAATGACCTTCCACGATGGCTCACATAAAGGGCCGGGGGAAAAGGGGGCGGCCGGGGGGGCCCCACTCCGACCATGGAAAGGGGGGGGCCGTGGAGGGGAGAGAGTGACCGCAATGGGGGGGGGGGGGGGCGTTCAGCCATCAAACCAGCAACCACTGCGGATTAAGGGCCTCATGTACACGGGCAGAAAAATCGCTACTTTTAAAGGCGTTTGTTTTTTTTTTTCATCCATTCCAGCCAATGGGTCCATGCACATTGTGGCGTGTAGATTCGTATTTTAGAGCAGCGTTCGGGGGGCATAAAAAAGGGAGGAGCTTACTGGCATCATTTTTGCGCAGTGTATACGCATAAATTCACCCCATAAATAAATTCCTGTTCTGGGCAGTAGAAATATTTTACATTCATATGCTTCCAAAACGCCATACACCTGTAAGAGTGTGATTGGCTAGATCATAGCTCCCAACCGACCCGGATTTCGAGGGACTGTCCCGGATTTGGAACAATGTCCCTCTGTTCTGCTTTGTGTAATGACTAGACATGTGCAGAACGAAAAAAAAAACTATTTACGTTTCGTTATTTACATAAATTTGTTTAGTTAAATTCCTTTCATTCGTTTAATTTGTTTTCGGAATTAGTTGTGTTTATTAGTTTTCGAATCAATTTAGAATAGTTTAATAAATTAAGAAATCGAATAGAAAAATTTTATTTACTTTTTTCTATTCTATTCCTTTATTTTCTAGTCTTTTGTATTATTTTTGGAAATTGGAAAACTATTAGAATTCGAGAACTTTTCGAATTGGAAAACCTTTCGAATTTGAAAACTTTTTGATTGCAAAAACTTTTTGAATTCGAACGGTTTTCCAATTCGAAAAGTTCTCGAATTCTAATAGTTTTCCAATTACCAAAAATAATGAAAAAAGACTAGAAAATAAAGGAATAGAATAGAAAAAAAACCCAAAAATTTTCTATTCTATTTCTTTATTTTCTAGTCTTTTTTCATTATTTTTGGTAATTGGAAAACAATTCGAATTCGAAAAGTATTCGGAAACTGAATTTGAATTTCGTCCAAATTTTTTTTTTTTTCGTTATTTCAGATTCGTTTAAATTCGGTACTATTCTAATTCAGAAATTTGGATACATCCGAATTTCCCAATAACAAAAATTAATCCGAATTTTAATTCGAAACTAAACGAACTGCACATGTCTAGTAATGACAGAAATCTACTGCTCCCTGTGATCGGGAGCAGTGATCGCTGTCATATCCTAGGTAGCCCCTCCCCCTTCGACAGTTAGAATCACTCCCTAGGACACTCTTAACCCCTTCATTGTCCCCTTGTGGTTAACCCCTTCCCTGCCAGTGTCAATTACACAATAATCAGTGCATTTTTATAGCACTGATCGCTGTATAAATGACAATGGTCCCAAAATAGTGTCAAAAGTTGTCCGATGTGTCCACCATAATGTCGCAGTCATGATAAAAATCGCAGATCGCCGCCATTATTAATAAAAAAAAAAAAATTAATAATAAAAATGCCATAAAATGCTATTTTGTAGACGCTATAACTTTTGCGCAAACCAATTAATACACGCTTATTGCAATTTTTCTTACCAAAAATATGTAGAAGAATACGTATCGGCCTAAACTGAGGAAAAAATTTGTTTTTGTATATATTTTTGGGGGATATTTATTATAGCAAAAAGTAAAAAATATTGTTTTTTTTTCAAAATTGACGCTCTTTTTGTTTTGTTTATAGCGCAAAAAATAAAAAATGCAGAGGTGATCAAATACCACCAAAAGAAAGCTCTATTTGTGGGGAAAAAAGGACGTCAATTTTGTTTGGGTACAGCGTTGCACGACCGCGCAATTGTAAGTTAAAGCGATGCAGTGCCGAATCGCAAAAAAAATGGCCCGGTCATTCAGCAGCCAAATCTTCCGGGGCTGAAGTGGTTAAAGGCACTACCAAAAAACAATGAATCATGTAAAAAAAAATATATGTTACAAAAACAGTATAGACAAGGTGCTGAACATGGTCATGAATACTAAAAACTCAAGGTATACAACAATGGAGATACAGTATCCTAGACCCGACGCGTTTCAGAGCTGATTGTCGAATCCTTCATCAGGAAACAACATTCCTGGCTGTTGCCCTATATATGCCCAAAGGAAGAAATGTCCACACCAATAGGGTTGCTGCACTTTACTGAATGTACTCAGGAAGTGGCATAAGCAGTCACATCAGGGCCATCTTAATAGCATCATGGGCCTCCGGGCAAAGTAAGGCACTGGGGCCCCTACTGGCCAGCCCCAATTTACACACCTGCTCTAAAGAATTAAAGTATAAATAGTTGATAGAATTAAACATATATTTATTAGTACTTTCATTAAAATTGATTTTAAACAATAAAAAAGGCCATAAATCAAAGACTAATCAACACAAAGGGCACAATACAGGAAGGGGGGAGGCAGAAATGAACAGTACAGGGCGAGGGGGTCAGGAGGGGTCAATACTTGGATCAGGAGGGCACAGTACAGGTTTTTGGGATGCTGCCCAGGACACGGCCATCCCGGCATAGCTTAGTAAAAAGCATGAATGTCCCGGCAAATCCGGGACAGTTGGCAAATATGATGTAATGCAAGATTGTCATAGGGCCCCCCATGCACCTGGGGCCCCTGGGCACTGCCCAGGGGTGCCCATGCATTAAGATGGCCCTGCATCACATTGACATACTGTCCAGAGTCTACTGTCAAGTGACAGTACACAGTCAATCCCACAGCTCCCAACTGTCCCGGATTTCGAGGGACTGTCCCTGATTTGGAACAAAGTCCCTCTGTCCCTCTTTTCTCCTCATTTGTCCCTCATTTTGGTCTGATCTATATAGTTGTAAATAAAATGTACTTTATCTTTCAAAAAAAGTATTTCCCGTTGCTAAGTCTTTCTCTCAATTTCTAAATTGCTCCATTGTTAAATTTCAAAAGCCAGTATAAATTTTTTTTTGTATAAATCTCCTTTAAGGGGGGCGTGGCAGGGGCGTGTGTCCTATGCCTACATACTTTTGCTAATAGGTATCCCTCGTTCCCATCTCAAAAAGTTGGAAGGTATGGTCAATCACATTGGGTGGACGGACCGCAGCAGTCACATGTGAAAGCATCATGTAGCACTTTTAAGCACCATCTCCTTTCTGACAGTCTCACCTTCCACCTGGGGTCATTAGTACTCACAGGAATGGGATCTCTGTAGGCCCCTCCTCCATAGGTACACTTTTCCCGGGACCCTCCAGGAGGAGAGCTTCACTCAGGGATCTCTTGGCCTGGCCTAAAATGCCTTTTACAACCTGCCCTAGCCCCCACCTCTATAAGGGTCGGGAAGTCTACAGCCTTGGGCTCTCTTGGGTGTAGGTCTACTCCTCCCCAGCCAGCCCTGTCCAGGACCTCCAGGTGCAGGTTACATCTGTACTGGTGTGGGGTACAAACACTTTACCGGCACAGAGACATTTTTTTTTTTTCGTAGTTTACACTTTAGGGTTATAAAAGACCTGAGTGCCCCAAGGAGAGTAGTAACCATATGCACTGCAGTGAACAGTGGGTGTGGCCAAACTGCTCTTGCTGACATCATAACCCCCCCCAGTGATGCTGAACCTGCCCTCAGACAGCCGTCCGTCCGGACAGCACCAGATTTGGGTGTGGCTGTCTCGGTCACTTGGGAAGCCACACCCCGGTCTGAATAACGAGACACATGATTCAAAACCCGGACTGTCCGGGTGAATCCTGGACAGGTGGCAACCCTAGCCCTGAGTACACTGGGGCTCCCAACCTGGCTTATAATTGGGCACTGACTCACCCATGGCGGCACTGCAGGAGGGCTCTAACCAAAAGGGACATAACACCTGATGACACTGTCAGCTGTAACCAGACACTGTTCTAGAACAGAGCCACCTAGTGGCAGACTGGCTAACTGCGCCTGTCTGCACATGCATAAACGCACATAATTACACGCCAAAACACCAGCTTTGTACCATCTGCTTTCAGAAAGTTCCAGCACAAATAGAAGTACTTGAACCACTTCCAGCCCTTAGGCCCTATATATATATATACATGGCCTTGGGTGGAAGCAGTTATACCAGGATTATGGCTGTAGCCAGGGATGGGTTTTAGATAAAAGTGATCCAACAGCCACCCAATCACTCTTATAGGGCTTAGAAGCCACCCCCCCTCCCCTCCTGCTGCCATTCCTGGGGAGCCCCGCACCACTGCAAACTAGGGTTGCCACCTGTCCAGGATTCACCCGGACAGTTCTGAGTCAGAACTTCTGACTGCCTGAAACCCGGACACATTATTCAGACTGGACTATGGCTTCCCAGCAGGTTTGCTGGCTGTAGTTGGCTTAGCTGAAAGTGACTGTAAAACTCTTTTTTACACTGTCCAAAGCCAACACTAACAAAACTAACAATTCCCCCAACCCCCCCTCACCCCCACACTGATGGGAGAGGAGAGAGGGCTCGCTCTGCACCTCTTCCTCCCACCCCTACCCCTCTGTGTCTGCCCACACTCCAATCCCCGGCACTGTGCCTCAGAAAAGGATAGCCGGGGCCAGAAACTGGAAGTCCAGCAGCCTCAGATACATCTGGATGAGAGGTGCTGACTGCCAAGGGGTGAGTGAGCTCACCATCCATCCCTGTCTGTGACTGAAGTCTCCCCCCTTCTCTCTCCTGCCTCTGAGTGACTACACTAAGGCAAATCAGGGTTCTCAGAGCACCCCTTACATCAGAGCTCCCCTTTACACCAGAGGCCACAGTGTTCCAGTTTACAGCAGAGTCCTCTCCGTACATCAGTGTTCTCAGTTTTCCCCCTTAAATCAGGGTTTTCAGAGCATTCCTTAGAGTCCCCAGAGTTCTCCCTTACATCAGAGTCTGCAGAGTCCCCCCTTACATTGAAAGGAAACTCTGTGAGTTCAGATGTAAAAGGGGAACTCTGTTCCGAAAATTTTACGAACCTAATGTTCGTATTTCATATGAATCCGAATTGAGTTTCGGACACGAATTTACGAATTAATTTTAATATGAAACGGAACCGAACGAAACGAAACAAATTTATTAAGGGTGCACGTCTACTGTCAGGAAGGCTGTAGACAGAGGACAGGAAGGACCATCCACCCCCCTCCCCCGTGATGAATGAAGCCAGAAGCAGTGAGGATTCTGTCACTTCCAGTTTCAGTTCTTTTTTTTACTGGCCCAGCCCAGCCAGCAAAACAGCCAATCAGCTGCTCGGCTGCTTTGGAGGGCAGAGGAGGGATCGGGGGTCTAATAGACCCCATATCTATCCATAAAGAGTAGCTGTCACTGGCCCGGCTATCATAAGGGATGTTGTTCATCCAGTGCGATAGCAATAAAGTTGATCCAAAAAAAAAAATAGACTGTGTAAAAAAAAAAAAAAAAAAAATGTAAATAAAATAAATAATAAAAGTAAAAAAAAAAATCTAGCACAGCCATTGCTCCGTGCTCACACACAAATGCAAACACGCACACATATGTAAACATTGATCGCACCACACATGCGAGGTATCGCCGCAAATGTCAGAGTGAGACCAATAATTCCAGCTCCGGATCTCATGTTTAGCTGCTCGATTCCCTCTGACACACTTGGTCATAAACGAAAAGCCGGTTACAAGTGTGTGAGGTTTAGGCGTTAGTACACTACCACTATGTGATAATGCACAGGATTTAAGTCACAAGCGGCTTGGTGATAAAATAGGTATATGTATTACGGTAATGCAGACAAACAAGGTGTAAATCAATAAACAGGCAATTACCGAGACTTAAGGACACTATAATAGATAGTTGGTCAATAATCCACTAGCTTAAAGCTAAATGAGCTCTAGCAAGGTTAAACTGAACTATACCAGATGCAACTAGAGTCTCCAGAATGGACCCAACTACCTTAGAAGACAAAAAAAAAAGTCCTTCTGTGCACGCTATGCATATCACCTCTATGGTGGGTGGGTGTATGCATCTCTAGTGCATGGGGAAAACCTGAACCTGGCCCCTGATATTCAATGTTGCCCGTCTTTTGGTGGGGCCCTTCTTTAGGTGGTGCACTTAAACTGTCCATCTGACTGGGTGGGTAAAGAATGGCAGGTGGGCTAATTAGTGGGAGCAGTCTCTGTTGTGTTAACAGTGTGTAGCGGGCATTTAAGGCACGCAGTTAAGCTCACCCTTCCCGACAGGTGACTAGTCTGGTCCCAATGGCTTGGACAATCAGGTCCCAGGGGTTCAGTCTCTCGGCCCGGATCCTCATACAGGGTGCAGTCTCTCAGCTCCAATCCTGAAGACACAGCATCCCTCTTTCCCAAGGTCCATCTCTGAGGGCAGCATGGGCTGACTCAGAAGCGGGTCTGCTTGGCTCCTCGCTTTGGCTAAGGTCCCTGAGAATGTAAAGCACAGACCCTGGCAATCGGTCGGTACCCTTTGCTCTCCTCTCTGGACTGGCCTTGATCTCTTTCTCAGTTTGCCCGAGAAAGCTGGTGAAGCTCTCTTCCTATGGGTGCAGGGATTTGTGGGAATTCCAGTCCAGTAGCCATTAGTCTATAGTCACTTAAAAAGAGCAGCACCCCTTTAAGGACTACGCTTTGTTGATAGAAAGTCATAAGAAGTCCCGTTTGCAGTTTGTGAGAAGCCATGTGGAGGACACAGCAAACATGTGGAAGAAGGTGCTCTGGTCAGATGAGACCAAAATTTTTTGTCCTAAAAGCAAAACGCTATGTGTGGGGGAAAACTAACACTACACATCACCCTGAACACACCATCCCCACCGTGAAACATGGTGGTGGCAGCATCATGTAGTGGGGATGCTTTTCTTCAGCAGGGACAGGGAAGCTGGTCAGAGTTGATGGGAAGATGGATGGAGACAAATACAGGGCAATCTTAGAAGAAAACCTGTTAGAGTCTGCAAAAGACTTGAGACTGGGGGGAGGTTCACCTTCCAGCAGGACAACGACCCGAAACATCCAGCCAGAGCTACAATGGAATGGTTTAGATCAAAGCATATTCATGTGTTAGAATGGCCCAGTCACAGTCCAGACCTAAATCACATTGAGAATCTGTGGCAAGACTTGAAAATTTCTGCTCTCCATCCAATCTGACAGAGCTTGAAATATTTTACAAAGAAGAATGGGCAAAAGTGTCCTCTCTAGATGTGCAAAGCTGGTAGAGACATCCCCAAAAAGACTTACAGCTGTAATTGCAGAGAAAGGGGGTTCTACAAAGTATTGACTCCGGGGGGCGCCATACAAATGCCCCCCCCCCCACACTTTTCACATATTTATTTGTATCATTTATCATTTTCCTTCCACTTCACAATTATGGGCCACTTTGTGTTGGTCTATCACATAAAATCCCAATAAAATACATTTATGTTTTTGGTTGTAACATGACAACATGTGGAGAATATCAGGGGGTATGAATACTTTTTCAAAGCACTGTAAAGGGGCTAGAGGTCGGGGGATGGAAAAAGTGCAGCTGAACCGCGAGGCCTTACCGTCCCTCAACTGCTACTGTGAATGATCGATTGATATTGGAGATCTTACTGATCATGCCAAAAAACTGTCTTTTATTTAAGGCTATTGATGATATGAAGCCATTTATTATCACATAGATGTTTGGCTTCTTTTTAAATCAAAATGATAACAGAAATTCTCCAAATGTCCCCAATAAAAAGTCCCCCCCCCCCAGAAGGTTTGGCCTCGGTACAGACACAGAAGGTGGCACACACACGGGTTACAATGGCAATTAAAGGTTCATCTCCCACATTTGTGGCTTTTTAAATTGCAATTAGTGTCTGTGTATAAATAGTCAATGAGTTTGTTAGCTCTCATATGGAGACACTGAGCAGGCTGGATACTGAGCCATGGGGAGCAGAAAAAGAACTGTCAAAAGACCTGCGTAACAAGGTAATGGAACTTCATAAACAGGAAAAGGATATAAAAAAGATATCAAAAGCCTTGAATAAGCCAGTCAGTACTGTTCAGCCACTAAGAAGTAGACATGTGCAATTCGATTCGTTCCGTATTCGTTTTTCGTCAAAATTCGGCATATTCGTTCATTTCGGAAGCATCCGAATGAATGAAATTATTTGACACGTTTTTTCGAATACAAATTTTCTAAAAGAACTAAAACTCAAAAGAACGAAAATCCAAAAATTCGAAAATCTGACAATCAGTATGAACGAAAATCCGAAAATTTGAAAAACCTGAAAGAACAAAAAACATTTGGATAATTTAGTTTTTTTTTTGTATTTTCTATTACAATTAAATTATTAAACATTATTATAGGTTTTTATTATTATTATTATTTATTAATAATAAATAATAGTAATAATAATAAAAACTAAAATAATAGTTCTAAACTATTAAATTACAGGTATTGGAATTTCCTTTCAACTTTGGATACCTGTTAAGCCGTGTACACACGGGCGGACTTTTCGACCGGACTGGTCCGACGGAACGAATCCGTCAGACAATCCGACCGTGTGTGGGCTTCATCAGACCTTCAGTGGACTTTTTCTGTCCAAAATCTGACGGACTTTAGATTTAGAACATGTTTCAAATCTTTCCGACAGACTCGAGTCTGATCGAAAAATCCGTTCGTCTGTATGCTAGTCAAATGGACAAAAAAGGACGCTAGGGCAGCTATTGGCTACTGGCTATGAACTTCCTTATTCTAGTCCCTTCGTACGTCATCACGTTCAAAGGAACGGACTTTCGAATGGACTTTAGTCTGTTCGTGTGTGGGCAAGTCCGGTCGTTCGAAAGTCCATCATAACTCAGTCGAAAGGCCGTCGGAAAGACCGTCGGACGTTTGATGCTGAAAAGTCCGCTCATGTGTACGCGGCATCAGTGAACGTAACGAATACGAATTTATCCAAAAATACGAATTATCCGAAATGCTGCATTTAAATGCTGCTTCTAAATCAATGAAACATAACGAATATGAATGCATCTGAAGTTACAAATGATCGAAAATAACGAATGATTAGCGTGGTTGAGTTGCCAGAAAGAAGCCTTTACTACACCAATGCCACAAAATAGCCCAGGTTCAATATGACTGACAACACCTTGACATGCCTCACAGATTCTGGCACACTGTAATCTGGAGTGACAAGACCAAAATAGAGATTTTTGGCCACAACCATAACCTATGTAAGTCCTATAGCAACAAGAATACTATCCCCACTGTGAAGCACGGTGGTGGCTCACTGATGTTTTGGGGAATGTGCGAGCTATAAAGGCACAGGAAATCTTGTGAAAATTGATGGCAAGATGAATGCAGCATGTTATCAGAAAATACTGGCAGACAATTTGCATTCTTCTGCAGGAAAGCTGCGCACGGGACGCTTTTGAACTTTCCAGCATGACAATGACCCTAAGCACAAGGCCAAGGTGACCTTCCGGTGGTTGCAGCAGAAAAAGGTGAAGGTTCTGGAGTGGCCACTACAGTCTCCTGACCTTCATATTATTGATGGCGCTCTGGGGAGAACTCAGATGTGCCGTTCATGCAAGACGACCAAAGACTTTGCATGACCTGGAGGCATGGGACATTCTTGGACTTTCCAGTGGTTACAGCAGAAAAAGGTGAAGGCTCTGGAGTGGCCACCACAGTCTCCTGACCTTCATATTAACGATGGTGCTCTGGGGAGATCTCAGATGTGTGGTTCATGCAAGACGACCAAAGACTTTTCATGACCTGGAGGCATGGGACGTTCTTGGACTTTCCAGCATGAGAATGATCCTAAGCACAAGGCCAAGGTGACCTTCCGGTGGTTACAGCAGAAAAACGGTGAAGGTTCTGCAGTGGCCACCACAGTCTCCTGACCTTCATATTGTCGATGGCGCTCTAGGGGGGAGAACACAGATGTGCCGTTCATGCAAGACGACCAAAGACTTTGCATAACCTGGATTCATGGGATGTTCTTGGACTTTCCAGTGGTTACAGCAGAAAAAGGTGAATGCTCTGGAGTGGCCAGCACAGTCTCCTGACCTTCATATTAATGATGGTGCTCTGGGGAGTTCTCAGACATGCGGTTCATGCAAGACGACCAAAGACTTTGCATGACCTGGAGGCATGGGACGTTCTTGGACTTTCCAGCATGACCATGACCCTAAGCACAAGGTCAAGGTGACCTTTCGGTGGTTACAGCATAAAACTGTGATGGTTCTGGAGTGGCCACCACAGTCTCCTGACCTTCATATTATCGATGGCGCTCTGGGGAGATCTCAGACGTGCGGTTCATGCAAGACGACCAAAGACTTTGCATGACCTGGAGGCATGGGACGTTCTTGGACTTTCCAGTGGTTACAGCACAAAAAGGTGAAGGCTCTGGAGTGGCCACCACAGTCTCCTGACCTTCATATTAATGATGGTGCTCTGGGGAGATCTCAGATGTGTGGTTCATGCAAGCTGACCAAAGACTTTGCATGAACTGGAGGCCTTTTGCCAAGACAAATGAGCAGCTCTACCACCGGCAAGAATTGGGGGGCCTCATAGACAACTATTAGAGAAGACTGACCGTTGTCATTGTGACTAAAGGGGGCAATACACAGGATTAAGAACTAAAGGGATGCAGACTATTGAACAGGGGGGGGGGGGTCATTTCATTAATTTACTTGCTGCCATGTTTTGACCTATGATTGGACCATTCTGTTATCTTCTACAGTTACAGAATAGGAATCCCATATAAATAATACAAGAAATGGTTTTTTGCTGCTCACTCATGTTTTCTTTAAAAATGGTCCATCCTGTATATTACCAATTCTCCAAGGGGGGAGGCAAACTTTTAGGCACAACTGTATGTGTCGGCAAATGTAGTCTGTTCTTTTTGGAGATCTTCCTTTACTCAGAAATACCCGGTGATCCCGCCAGTTCCCCTCCTTTCCCTGCTGCGTCCTTCTGACTACACCAATTACAGAAGCGGATCCATGCTGGCGGGGTCAGTTTGCATCTATCAGCTGCTAACTGAAATGACAGAACTCTGTGCCGGGGTATAGAGTACCTGTAGCCCGGTAGCCAGCCTGGTTGGCACGCCCCCCCCCCCCCGCCCAGCCCAGCTCATTTGGATTGATGGTGGCACCTGGCAAGGCCTTGTCAGAAGCAGCAGCCTGTAGTTGGGTCGCTGTGGTATGCAATGCTATTTTGTTCCTCACCAGCCCGTACAGAATAATGGTGCCACGCCCCAATATAACCCCCCTCCACCCCACCCCCGCAAATAGTAAACACTAGAAAGCCTTGTGGTCACTTGACCTTGGAATGAATTACGGGAAATGCAAGCTTTATTTGAAGAAATGGCGCTTTATGGGAGACTTAGGAATGCGGTTTGGGTTGCCTGATGTGATTACACACCATAGGTGACTTCACATAAGCTTTAAAGCTGAATGGACAGAAAACCTTTTTTATTTTTTATTTTTATTTTTTTAGTTTGATGGGAGAAGAGTCAGAACTTTTGTCTGTTTTTTTTTTTTTTTTTTTACTGGCTGTCCTGTGTCCTGTCGGGGAACCGTATGACAAGCGCTCTTTCACCATTTAAATGTGAGTTGCCATATGTCTCCTTCATGATTTTTAATAGGCATACTACACTTAGAGTGCGCCCTCTAGTGTTTTCTTTCAAATAGGATTGATGCTGTGATCCCGGGACATGGCCCGGGACACAGAATTTGCAGGACAGAGGACCAAGCTGCTGGACAGTCCCAGAAAATCTAGGCATCTAGGTAAATGGGAGGTAAATGGGAGGAGGTCACGTGCCCCTCTCCATGCCTAAAAGCTACACCATATTACCAAAAGTATTGGGACACCTGCCTTTACACGCGTATGCATTGTTGTGTATGTATTGTTCTTAGGCGAGATAAGGCTCGAGGGTGGAGGTTCAAAGACATTGTCACTTGACGTGACAGGGTCTCTTTAAAGGTGTTGTAAACCCTTAAGGTTTTTCATCTTAATACATTCTATGCATTAAGGAGAAAAACCTCCTGTGATGCAGCTGCCCCCCAGAGCCCCCCTTTTACTTACCTGAACCCGACCTTTCCAGCGACGGGGACGAGCCCAGCAGCTCCAGCCGGTCTCTCGGGTCCTTATTGGATAGATTGATAGCAGCGCAGCCATTGGCTCCTGCTGCTGTCAATCAAATCCAATGACCCGGGAGCCAAGGGGGCGGGGGCAAATCCTGCTGTCTGTGTCAATGGACGTAGCAGCAGGACACGGGAGCGCATGCGCACGAGTGCCCTGAGGGAGAGCTGCTCTCAGGGCTGGTGCAAGGATTTTTGACAGCCTAGGCGAAACTTAATTTTGCTGCCCCCACCCCTTGCTCCACCCCTGACTACACCACCTTTGCCCTGCCCATGTATACCCCACCTTTTTAATGAAGCGCCCATCAAATACAGCCCACCAGAGTCCATCAAATGCAGTCTTACCAGCGCGCATCAATGCAGCCTCACCAGCGCCCATCAATGCAGCTTCACCAGCGCCCATCAATGCAGCTTCACCAGCGCCCATCAATGCAGCCTCACCAGCGCCCATCAATGCAGCTTCACCAGCGCCCATCAATGCAGCTTCACCAGCGCCCATCAATGCAGCCTCACCAGTGCCCATCAATGCAGCCTCACCAGTGCCCATCAAAAGCAGCTTCACCAGCGCCCATCAACACAGCTTCACCAGCGCCTATCGATGCAGCTTCACCAGCGCCCATCAATGCAGCTTCACCAGCGCCCATCAAATGCAGCCTCACCAGTGCCCATCAATGCAGCTTCACCAGTGCCCATCAATGCAGCTTCACCAGCGCCCTTCAATGCAGCTTCACCAGCGCTCATCAATGCAGCTTCACCAGCGTCCTTTAATGCAGCTTCACCAGTGCCCATCAAATGCAGCCTCACCAGCGCCCATCAAATGCAGCCCACCAGCATCCATCAAATGCAGTCTTACCAGCTCGCATCAATACAGCCTCACCAGTGCCCATCCAAAGAAGCTTCACCAGTGCCCATCAAAAGCAGCTTCACCAGCGCCCATCAAATTCAGCCTCACCAGTGCCCATCAATAAATGTTTGCTTGCTTCCATTTATTCGGGAGTCGGGACACAGACACAGTCCTCTGCTGCACCTCTGACACTATGTGCAAACGGAGTGGCGGCTGCCTGCTGATGCTGAGACCTAGTTGCTCGCTGCAGAGAGAAGAGCGTAGAAACACCAGTGGCCGGGCACCCTAGGCAGCACTGCGCCTGCCTAGTTTGCCTTAGTGGTAGCACCGGCCCTGGCTGCTCTCCAACGGGGGGCACTCAAGAAGAGGAGGAGCCAGGAGAGCCGCTGAGGAACCCCAGAAGAGGAGGATCGGGGGCCACTCTGTGCAAAACCAACTGCACAGAGGAGGTAAGTATGACATAAAAAAAACAAAAAACGAACCTTTAGATATCCTTTAACTGATCTCAAAAACAACATCAAAAGGGCAATTTAGGCTCCTTAGAATATTAATTTAGCTGCAGTGCCATACTGATTCATAATTAAGGAAAAGACCTTTATCTCCATTTTACATTTAGAAGCCATATCTATAGAACCCGTCCTTTATTACTGCAGCCTTATTAATATCCCCTTAAAGGGCAATGATCAGATAAGGCAAAATGAAGTTCATTTCACGTCGGCGAGTCAATCATTTCTGGAGAACGCTACGCTTATTACAGAAATGTCAGCGGTAAACGTCTCCTGGTTTAACCCCTCGTGGCTTCCCAGGAGGTGAAAAGGCCGAGAGAGCCGGTAGGGGAGAGCCGTGTGAAGCCGCCCGTGAGACGATTACTCCTGCAAACTTTGCCGACTGGAACGACTTGAAAGGCTTCAGAAAGACATTACAGGACCGGACCTCTCCTTTCCAGAAGCCGTCCTTCTACCTGCGGAGAGGGCCCAGGTAATCTGGACATCGGGGGGGGGGGGCCCTTTGAAGTCGAAGCCTTTTTTAGAAACAGTTTAACCTTGCTGGCTGCGGTTTCAAAACCAGAGGAATCAATCAGCCGGGAATTACTGGAGAATTATTCGATGAAAAACTCTTTAAGTGTTCTTCCATTAACGCTTTTTTTTTTTTTCCTTCCCTTTAAAGGTTCCCACAGAGGAAAAGAGGAAGAGCGCGAGGTGTGACATTGTGAGTCCGGGCTTGTGCTGGCGGTTATTATGTCAAGAAAAACTATTAAAATCCTCCGTAACTCCATTCCCTTTCAGCACGACAATTAGCTGCGCTTTGATGTTGGGAGGAGAACCGGGTTTGAGTTTGGCTGGTTACATAAAGGCGGAAAAGTTTTCTCTGTTACAAAACAAAAAAAATGTCATGCATCTGCAACGTTCCATCTCCAATAAACTCAATGAGTTCTTTTGGGTTATATGACTGACCAAAGGTCACCAGCTAAATGTTACAATTTGTTACATTGTATGTGAAGCCAAAACTTTCACCCCCAACAGGAAATGAGGGGAAATCTGCAACACAGACAGAAAAAAAAAAGCTAGATTTGGTATCTTATAGGGAACATCTAGAAATATTAATTGTGGCAATGCAGGGCCCTAAATTATTTACCTTTTGTCTTAAAGAGGAAGTCAACCCTGATGGGTTTTAGGCCAGAAGTATCATACAATAATATAATCCGGCAGGGGCGTAGATAAGGGGGGGGGTCAGGAGGGCCCAAACCCCCCCTAGAGCATCAGTCAATTTCAAAGCAGCTAGGCTAGTGTAGCAGATGTCTGGAGTTTCTATTTTCTTATGAACTGAGCCAGCACCCAGTGAATGTGAGTGGCATATTGGTATGTACCAACCGGGAGCGGTGTTCATTCTTTTGTTATTAGGCAGGATTCGCATTATCCAAAGCTCTGAAGAGTGATCCACTTTTTGCATCCTGTGATGAAAAATTGTCACAGCCATGGCATGCGAGTAGCCTCCTCCAGCTGTATTTCAGATTTAAGGTCGGTGGCCAAGGGGCAGTAAAACTGGGGCTTAGCCGCAGTCTGTACCGGGACCCATTATTTCTAATAGTTGTCCTGCTGATAGAACAATCTGATTTAAAAAAAATTGAAGAGGAAAATGTAAAAGGTTAGGGTGTTAAATGGTCTCCTCCAAACAGACAAAAATACATATATTTTTAGATATTTATTAGAAAAATAGAAAATCACATATAGACTAAAAGTCAGTAGGGAAAAAAAATACACATCCCTACATATAAAACCACACTATGTGTACAACAACTCAAAATAGAGATGTTACATTAAAGTAGGCAACATGTTTCCCGGACTGCAGAACAGCTTCTTCAGGGCTTGCTTGTTTCATAACTAGCTCAAAATCGTAAAAATTGGGGCTTAGCCGCAGTCTGTACCGGGACCCATGATTTCTAATGGTGGTCCTGCTGATAGAACAATCTGATTTAAAAAAAATTGAAGAGGAAAATGTAGAAGATTAGGGCGTTAAATGGTCTCCTCCAAACAGACAAAAATACATATACTTTTAAATATTTATTAGAAAATAGAAAATCACATATAGACATAAGTCAGTAGGGGAAAAAAATACACATCCCTACATATAAAACCACACGTTTGTGTACAACAAATCAAAATAGAGATGTTACATTAAAGTAGCCAACATGTTTCGTGGTCCGCATAGCAGCTTCTTCAGGGCTTGCTTGTTTCGTAACTAGCTCAAAATCGTAAAAACATCTGGGGACATCCGGATTAGGGGGAGACCAGAAAACAACCCACACCCTGGACAAAACACACATGGAGAAAACCATCCATTACAGTTTATGAGTTGATGTTATAATTTTTTTTCCCCTCTGTTTTTGTTTTTGTGTATACGTTGTTGTGATATAAAAAAATAGAAAATAAAATCTGATTTAAAAAAAAAAATATTGAAGAGGAAAATGTAAAAGGTTATGGCGTTAAATGGTCTCCTCCAAACAGACAAAAATACATATATTTTTAAATATTTATTAGAAAAATAGAAAATTACATATAGACATAAGTCAGTTACATTAAAGTAGCCAACATGTTTCGCAGTCTCAATCTTATATTTTTTTTATTCCTCTTTTATTGTTTTTGTGTATATGTTGTGATATAAAAAAAAATGTAAAATAAAATCTGATTTAAAAAAAATATATATTGAAGAGGAAAATGTAGAAGATTAGGGCGTTAAATGGTCTCCTCCAAACAGACAAAAATACATATGTTTTTAAATATTTATTAGAAAAATAGAAAATTGCATATAGACATAAGTCAGTAGGAAAAAAAAATACACATCCCTACATATAAAACCACACTATGTGTACAACAAATCAAAATAGAGATGTTACATTAAAGTAGCCAACATGTTTCGCGGTCTGCATAGCAGCTTCTTCAGGGCTTGCTTGTTTCGTAACTAGCTCAAAATCTTAAAAACATCTGGGGACATCCGGATTAGGGGGAGACCAGAAAACAACCCACACCCTGGACAAAAACTGCATGGAGAAAACCATCCATTACAAGTCAAATAGACCCCTTATATTAAAAGGCAGGGAGGACTCCCCGAAGGGGTTGCTTCATTCTCACCATGTATATAAAAGATCTTCCAACATCCAATAGCCACTCCTCAACCAAATGGGCGTTGCAACTGTGAGTCTCAAATGGAAACCCCCCAAAAAGAGTAAACTGAGCTTATATAGTGAAATGAAGGATTTTGAAATCCGTGACACTGTTTTTGATGTTGAATTTTAAAAGCAGCAGCAAGCATGCTGATCTCCCAGGTTTGCTAATCTGACAGAAGATCGCTGCTTTTAAAATGTAACGTCAAAACAGTTTGACGGATTTCAAAATACCGTATTTCACTATATAAGCTCAGTTTACTGGTAAAAATAAGTGTGAAATGCAAGACTTGAGTGGGTGTAAAAAGATGTCCGCTGCCGCCTTCTAAATGCAGGCTTACTGCGGCCGAGTGCTGATGTACCAAGATGGCCGTGACTGAACGTCATTTCTGATACCAATTCTGATGAGTAGCGGTATTCTGATAGAACACCGGATATCATAACACTTCGATGTCAGATTAGAGATCAGGGATACATTTTTCGGATTATGTTAGGGGTTAAGCGTTAAGGGGAAATTTTCCAGGTTAGGTTACAGTTGAGTTCAAGTATAGAGCTAAGTTTGAGGGTTGAAATACGTTTTATTGATAAATGATAATTGACTTGTTATTGTCACACCTAAATTTCCAGCGCCAATATTGAAGAGCTGAAAGGTAAATGGGAGGAGGTCACGTGCCCCTCTCCAACACTAAAAGCTACACTATATTACCAAAAGTATTGGGACACCTGCCTTTACACGCGTATGCATTGTTGTGTATGTATTGTTCTTAGGCGAGATAAGGCTCGAGGGTGGAGGTTCTTACAAAGACATTGTCACTTGACGTGACAGGGTCTCTTTAAAGGTGTTGTAAACCCTTAAGGTTTTTCATCTTAATACATTCTATGCATTAAGGAGAAAAACCTCCTGTGATGCAGCTGCCCCCCAGAGCCCCCCTTTTACTTACCTGAACCCGACCTTTCCAGCGACGGGGACGAGCCCAGCAGCTCCAGCCGGTCTCTTGGGTCCTTATTGGATAGATTGATAGCAGCGCAGCCATTGGCTCCTGCTGCTGTCAATCAAATCCAATGACCCGGGTGCCAAGGGGGCGGGGGCAAATCCTGCTGTCTGTGTCAATGGACGTAGCAGCAGGACACGGGAGCGCATGCGCACTAGTGCCCTGAGTTAGAGCTGCTCTCAGGGCTGGTGCAAGGATTTTTGACAGCCTAGGCGAAACTTAATTTTGCTGCCCCCACCCCTTGCTCCACCCCTGACTACACCACCTTTGCCCTGCCCATGTATACCCCACCTTTTTAATGAAGCACCCATCAAATACAGCCCACCAGCGTCCATCAAATGCAGTCTTACCAGCGCGCATCAATGCAGCCTCACCAGCGCCCATCAATGCACCTTCACCAGCGCCCATCAATGCAGCTTCACCAGCGCCCATCAATGCAGCCTCACCAGTGCCCATCAATGCAGCCTCACCAGTGCCCATCAAAAGCAGCTTCACCAGCACCCATCAACACAGCTTCACCAGCGCCCATCAATGCAGCTTCACCAGTGCCCATCAATGCAGCTTTACCAGTGCCCATCAAAAGCAGCTTCACCAGCGCCCATCAATGCAGCTTCACCAGCGCCCATCAAATGCAGCCTCACCAGTGCCCATCAAAAGCAGCTTCACCAGTGCCCATCAATGCAGCTTCACCAGTGCCCATCAATGCAGCTTCACCAGCGCCCTTCAATGCAGCTTCACCAGCGCTCATCAATGCAGCTTCACCAGCGTCCTTCAATGCAGCTTCACCAGCGCCCATCAATGCAGCCTCACCAGTGCCCATCAAAAGCAGCTTCACCAGCGCCCATCAAAGGCAGCCCACCAGCGCCCATCAAATGCAGCCTCACCAGCATCCATCAAATGCAGTCTTACCAGCTCGCATCAATACAGCCTCACCAGTGCCCATCCAAAGAAGCTTCACCAGTGCCCATCAATGCAGCCTCACCAGTGCCCATCAAAAGCAGCTTCACCAGCGCCCATCAAATTCAGCCTCACCAGCGCCCATCAAATGCAGCCTCACCAGTGCCCATCAATAAATGTTTGCTTGCTTCCATTTATTCGGGAGTCGGGACACAGACACAGTCCTCTGCTGCACCTCCGACACTATGTGCGAACGGAGCGGCGGCTGCCTGCTGATGCTGAGACTTAGTTACTTGCTGCAGAGAGAAGAGCGTAGGAACACCAGTGGCCGGGCACCCTAGGCAGCACTGCGCCTGCCCAGTTTGCTTTAGTGGTAGCACCGGCCCTGGCTGTTACATTAAAGTAGCCAACATGTTTCGCGGTCTGCATAGCAGCTTCTTCAGGGCTTGCTTGTTTCGTAACTAGCTCAAAATCTTAAAAACATCTCGGGACATCCGAATTAGGGGGAGACCAGAAAACAACACACACCCTGGACAAAAACTGCATGGAGAAAACCATCCATTACAAGTCAAATAGACCCCTTATATTAAAAGGCAGGGAGGACTCCCCGAAGGGGTTGCTTCATTCTCACCATGTATATAAAAGATCTTCCAACATCCAATAGCCACTCCTCAACCAAATGGGCGCTGCAACTGTGAGTCTCAAATGGAAACCCCCCAAAAAGAGTAAACTGAGCTTATATAGTGAAATGAAGGATTTTGAAATCCGTGACACTGTTTTTGATGTTGAATTTTAAAAGCAGCAGCAAGCATGCTGATCTCCCAGGTTTGCTAATCTGACAGAAGATCGCTGCTTTTAAAATGTAACGTCAAAACAGTTTGACGGATTTCAAAATACCGTATTTCACTATATAAGCTCAGTTTACTGGTAAAAATAAGTGTGAAATGCAAGACTTGAGTGGGTGTAAAAAGATGTCCGCTGCCGCCTTCTAAATGCAGGCTTACTGCGGCCGAGTGCGGATGTACCAAGATGGCCGTGACTGAACGTCATTTCTGATACCAATTCTGATGGGTAGCGGTATTCTGATAGAACACCGGATATCATAACACTTCGATGTCAGATTAGAGATCAGGGATACATTTTTTGGATTATGTTAAGGGTTAAGCGTTAAGGGGAAATTTTCCAGGTTAGGTTACAGTTGAGTTCAAGTATAGAGCTAAGTTTGAGGGTTGAAATACGTTTTATTGATAAATGATAATTGACTTGTTATTGTCACACCTAAATTTCCAGCGCCAATATTGAAGAGCTGAAAACAAATGTGTTTAACTATAGAGATGGCCCGGCCCTTGGCCTTATGGGTGCTCTTCATAGTCAATGCCCTCTTTTTGGACCGAAGGGCTAAGAAGGGGGGCAAGGAACCAATGTCCCAAAACAGTGTAGGGGCTCGCCAACACAGAAGTGACCCTGTAATAGACAGCAAAGACCCTTAACCAGTTTATCAAGGGGATTAGTTTACCCAGAAGAACCCGACTGGATCTTTGGGTGTTTGCTTAGAGCGTGATGGCAAGCACCACTGATGGAAGCCTCATGGATGGTTGGGATTCTAAGAACACCACTGAATTATATATACAGTTTAGTGATAAATGTTGCAATATATTTGAATTATAGTGGGAGGAAGAACAGAGTAAGCATCCTGAATATTTATGGCACTCCAGCCAATCTCTGGGGAGGTGTGCCCAGAAAGTGTTGGGAGAGCCCATAAATAGTCTTGGGCCTGAGACAATAGGTGCAGAGTTCCTGGGGCCAGTAATTCTAAAGGAGACACCTGTGCTATGGCTCTTCCCTCCTGGGGCGGGATTTCTGAAGGTGTCATCTAGAGGACATTGAGGTCCCAGATGAGGCTTCAGTTGGGGGGCCTATTCGCAAAAGTTTAGTCCTGGAATTCATTTGGGTCTGAAGAAGCTCACTGGAGAGTACTGGGAGGAGGTTTGGGGAATGGTGTCCAGCTGTCTTATGGTGGTGTGAGTTTGTGTCTCCCGCACTTGAGAGAGCCTGGTGGATATCGGAAGGAGGCAGCAGATGATCCCCTGGCCGAGTGAGTAGTTGACCCTGGTGCTGGAAGATAGAGACTGTGTGGAGATTTTTTGGTCCATTGGGAAAAGTCCTAGTCTCCTGCCAGCATTAGATATTTTGCAGTGGCGTAGCGTGGGGGGTGCGGGGGGTGCCGTGGCCCCGGGCGCGACATTTAGGGGGGCGCAATTTCGTGCCAGTAGTGTCACTACTGGCTGCCTCCTTCTAATTTAATTTCCTGTGTCCCCCGCGCTTCGCCGCCATGTCCAGTGTTTGGCGCCCTGTGATTGGGTGTATGGGGGTCATGTGCGGTGTGGGGCTGGCCTATCCGCGATCACGGTTGCTCCTGAAATCCCGCCTCCGCACATGACCCCCATACGCCCAATCACAGTGTGCCGGGAAACACTGAATATGGCGGCCGGAGCGCAGGGGAGACGAACACTGGAGAGTGTGAGCCGCCGGGGCCGCTGTCTTCTTCTCCTCCTCCTCCTATCCTCCAGAACGATGCAAGACAAGAAGGTGAGGAGGGGGGGAGAGAAGAGACAGGCGCCGTATATGTAGTGTCAGTATAGGAAGATTAGGCAGGACAGTAGTGTGTAGTGTAGTGGTCAGTGTAGTATAGTGGTCAGTGTAGTGTAGTGGTCAGTGTAGTGTAGTGGACAGTGTAGTGTAGCGGACAGTGTAGTGTAGTGGACAGTGTAGTGTAGTGGTCAGTGTAGTGTAGTGGACAGTGTAGTGTAGTGGTCAGTGTAGTGGTCCGTGTAGTGTAGTGGACAGTGTAGTGTAGCGGACAGTGTAGTGTAGTGGTCAGTGTAGTGTAGTGGACAGTATAGTGTAGTGGACAGTGTAGTGTAGTGGACAGTGTAGTGTAGTGGTCAGTGTAGTGTAGTGGTCAGTGTAGTGTAGTGGACAGTGTAGTGTAGTGGACAGTGTAGTGTAGTGGGCAGTGTAGTGTAGTGGTCAGTGTAGTGTAGTGGACAGTGTAGTGTAGTGGACAGTGTAGTGTAGTGGTCAGTGTAGTGTAGTGGACAGTGTAGTGTAGTGGACAGTGTAGTGTAGTGGACAGTGTAGTGTAGTGGTCAGTGTAGTGTAGTGGACAGTGTAGTATAGTGGTCAGTGTAGTGTAGTGGACAGTGTAGTGTAGTGGTCAGTGTTGTGTAGTGGACAGTGTAGTATAGTGGTCAGTGTAGTGTAGTGGACAGTGTAGTATAGTGTTCAGTGTAGTGTAGTGGTCAGTGTAGTGTAGTGGTCAGTGTAGTGTAGTGGACAGTGTAGTGGTCAGTGTAGTGTAGTGGTCAGTGTAGTGTAGTGGACAGTGTAGTATAGTGGTCAGTGTAGTGTAGTGGACAGTGTAGTGTAGTGGACAGTGTAGTATAGTGGTCAGTGTAGTGGTCAGTGTAGTGTAGTGGACAGTGTAGTGTAGTGGACAGTGTAGTATAGTGGACAGTGTAGTGGTCAGTGTAGTGTAGTGGTCAGTGTAGTATAGTGGTCAGTGTAGTGTAGTGGACAGTGTAGTGTAGTAGTCAGTGTAGTGTAGTGGACAGTGTAGTGTAGTGTAGTGGACAGTGTAGTGTAGTGGTCAGTGTAGTGTAGTGGACAGTGTAGTGTAGTGGTCAGTGTTGTGTAGTGGACAGTGTAGTGTAGTGGTCAGTGTAGTGTAGTGGACAGTGTATTGTAGTGGACAGTGTAGTATAGTGGTCAGTGTAGTGGACAGTGTAGTGGTCAGTGTTGTGTAGTGGTCAGTGTTGTGTAGTGGACAGTGTAGTATAGTGGACAGTGTAGTATAGTGGACAGTGTAGTATAGTGGTCAGTGTAGTGTAGTGGACAGTGTAGTGTAGTGGTCAGTGTTGTGTAGTGGTCAGTGTTGTGTAGTGGACAGTGTAGTATAGTGGTCAGTGTAGTGTAGTGGACAGTGTAGTATAGTGGTCAGTGTTGTGTAGTGGTCAGTGTTGTGTAGTGGACAGTGTAGTATAGTGGTCAGTGTAGTGTAGTGGACAGTGTAGTGGTCAGTGTAGTATAGTGGTCAGTGTAGTGTAGTGGACAGTGTAGTATAGTGGTCAGTGTAGTGTAGTGGACAGTGTAGTGTAGTGGTCAGTGTAGTGGACAGTGTAGTGGTCAGTGTAGTGTAGTGGTCAGTGTAGTGTCGTGGTAAGTGTAGTGTAGTGGACAGTGTAGTGTAGTGGACAGTGTAGTGTAGTGGTCAGTGTAGTGTAGTGGACAGTGTAGTGTAGTGGTCAGTGTAGTGGACAGTGTAGTGGTCAGTGTAGTGTAGTGGTCAGTGTAGTGTCGTGGTAAGTGTAGTGTAGTGGACAGTGTAGTATAGTGGTCAGTGTAGTGTAGTGGACAGTGTAGTGTAGTGGTCAGTGTAGTGGACAGTGTAGTGGTCAGTGTAGTGTAGTGGTCAGTGTAGTGTCGTGGTAAGTGTAGTGTAGTGGTCAGTGTAGTGTAGTGGACAGTGTAGTGTAGTGGACAGTGTAGTGTAGTGGACAGTGTAGTGTAGTGGTCAGTGTAGTGGTCAGTGATGTGTAGTGTAGTGGACAGTGTAGTGTAGTGGTCAGTGTAGTGTAGTGGACAGTGTAGTGTAGTGGACAGTGTAGTGTAGTGGTCAGTGTAGTGGTCAGTGATGTGTAGTGTAGTGGACAGTGTAGTGTAGTGGTCAGTGTAGTGGTCAGTGATGTGTAGTGTAGTGGTCAGTGTAGTGGTCAGTATAGGAATCAGGTAGGTCAGTACTATTGTTTTTGAAGGGACTCGGGGAGTGATAAAAGTATGTAGGTTGGGGGGGGGGGGGCGCAAATTACTTGCCTTGCCCCGGGTGCTGACAACCCACGCTACACCACTGATATTTTGTAGGACGTTTTTGCATAGCTCAGCAGGATAGAGAAGAGTCCCCAAAGTCCCCAAAGTTTTCAGTCCTTCAGTTATAGGGTGCTCCCTTCACCCCATTCCAGTTCCAAAAAAAGCCTAAAAAGACACCTAGACTGTTCCTTCGAGCCAGCAGAAGAGTGAAGAAAATGCTATGTGCTTGGTTGTGTCTGTCTTAACTAAGGGGAAACCAACGGCTCTTCAGTGGTGTACTACATATTGTTTAGCTAACAGTGAACCAAACTGAGGTTTTGATGGTCTGTGACATACATGTATGCATGTGTGTAAAGTGTATGTAAAGTTTTGGACAGAATATTCGAGGTTGAAACCCCTTTCAGGATCACAAAAAACCTTTGCTCACAAAACAAAAAAAAAACTGTTGCCTTTAAGCTATACACATTTCATCACAGATTCTAAACACACGTTCTCATTGTATGTGAGGCTGGTAGAACTGTAAGGCCTTGAAGATGTGAGGTCAGGAGGGGCAGCACATTAAAAAGCAGCTCTGGAGGGGCGCAGGCCTGAAATCGGGCCAGTAAATGGCACACAACAACCGCAGGAACACGCCCCACTTCTCCAGGGTAGAAGGAGTTAAAACCTTCTTAACCGTTGAAAAGTTGTTTGCTTTGATCCTGTGATGTTCACAGAGCCGGCCTCATTGTTGATAAGTCAGACAAAGACACTAATGCGATTGGTAGAGATGCATCAATCAGAAAGTCAAAAGCCCAAGGAATTCCCATAAATGTAATCCGATAAAATGAGCGGGTAATCCACCCTTCTTTCAAGAGGTATCAAAGAGACTGAGGATTGTCATTTAACGGGGCAGTGCCAATCCTCCACTGCTCACATCAACTTCACAACAAACATCAGACATTTGAAGGAGACACAGAGAGGACAACCCCAAACCCAACAACCAACCAACCCAACTCTTCATCAAGCTGTGAACCTACCTGTGAGTACAGAATGATGGCTGCCATGGCTGACCTCCTTCTGAAGATGCTGGTTGCTTGGTTGTTATAATGACACTGTTGCCTAAATACACTCAGAGTCACGATACAAAACATTTTTCACATCAGAGACCTACCAGTCCAGGTTCATACACCCTGGCTTCAGAGGCATTTTCTTACTGGGCCCTCGGTTGCTTTTTCTCTTGCTGATGATTCCCCTCAACCTGCTTTTGGTTACACTATTGGTGACTCACAGGGTTGGGACAAGGGGTGGGCACAGAGACATGACTAGAACCTTCAGGGCCCCAGTGAAAGAAACCATGAAGGGCCTCCCTGACCATCGGGGCCCTTTCCATTGGTACCTGGGCCCTTTCCTCTGGTCCCAGGGCCCTTCAAACCCGGAGCTCTTTTTTCTGATCCCAGTGTCCTTCCCTCCAGGTCTGGGGCTCTTCCCACTTGTCCCGGGGGGCTCTTCACTTTCATTGCGGGGGTCTTTATAAGCCCCAGTTCACACTGCAACACATAAGGTTGCATGACAAGACAAAACACGTTCATTTCAAAGGGTGCTGTCATAATCAATGCGACTCAAGTCACAGTGACAAAAAAATAGGTTCCTACTCTACTTTTCTGCGACTCTGGAGCAAGCTGAGTGCCATAGACTGCAATGTTAAATCACAAAAGTTTCAAGGAAATCGTAAGCAAGTTGCAAGGAAGTCCCAAGGAAATCGCAAGCAAGGCGCATGACTTTGGGGTTGCAGCTGTATAAACTGAACCTTACGGTCCAACAGTGGGCCCCACTATGATGGCTTAATGCCAAGGCCCATTTGCAAGTGTGATGATGGCAACCCTGGTAGTTCCACCACTGGGTAGGCAGAAGGGGCAATGGTAAGGGAGGACACCCTCGCCACACACTCCAGATCAGTGGCTGGCAACAAGTGGGACACAACTTTACATTTGCTCTGACAGCTACTAATCCAACGAGGCCACTCTCCATCCCATATGTCCACAGGTGACCCGAAGAACAGACAGTGCATGTGGCACTGCCTTTTAGCTGCTATAAAACAAATGATTGGCTACGCATGTGCAGTGCAAACTCTATGCCAACCATAGGCAGTTGAGTAGGGTTGAGGTCAGGGCTTTATTATTATTATTATTATACAGGTTTTATGTAGCGCCAACAGTTTGCGCAGCGCTTTACAACATGAGGGCAGACATTACAGTTACATTACAATTTGGTACAAGAGGAATCAGAGGGCCCTGCTCGTTAGAGCTTACAATCTAAAATGGAAGGGTCAACTGATACAAAAGGTAATGGCTGTGGGGGGATGAGCTGATGGAGGAAGTAAAACAGAGTTAGTTAGAAGCAGGATAGGCTTCTTTAAAGAGAGGGGTTTTTTAGGGATTACCTAAAGATGGATAGATTGGGGGACAGCCGGACAGATTGGGGTAGGGAGTTCCAAAGGATGGGAGAAGCTCTGGAGAAATCCTGGAGGCGAGCATGGGAGGAGGTGACGAGGGAGCTAGAGAGTAGGAGGTCTTGGGATGGCAGAAGAGATGGGCTTGGTTGGTATTTTGGGACTAGGTTAGTGATGTAGCTGGGGGCAGAGTCATGAATGGCTTTGTAAATTATTGTTAATACTTTGAATTTTATTCGTTGGGTGAGTGGAAGCCAGTGGAGGGATTGGCAGAGAGGGGTGGAGGACACTGAATGCTTGGTAAGGTGGATGAGTCTTGCAGCGGCATTCATTATGGACTGAAGAGGGGATAGTCTATCTAAAGGTAATCCAATGAGGAGGGAGTTGCAGTAATCGAGGCGAGAGATGATCAGGAAGTGAATTAGAAGCTTGGTGGTGTCATTAGTTAAAAAGGGGCATATTCTGGAAATGTATGAAGATCATTCGGGTTCCTCCATATCGGTATGGTCAAACCATGTCTTTATGAAGCTGTTCAGGAGGGTTAAGGTCATGGCCATGTTAGCTGAGAAGGCCTGTCCCACAATCGGCATTTCAGTTCATCCCAAAAGTGTTCAGTAGGGTTGAGATCAGGACTCTGTGCAGGACACTCAAGTTCCTCCACACCAAAATGGTCAAACCATGTCTTAATGGAGCTGTTGAGTAGGGTCAAGGTCATGGCTTTATGAAGACCACTCAGGTTCTTCTACACCAGACTGGTCAAACTGTATCTTTATGAAGCTGTTCAATAGGGTTGAGGTCAGGGCTTTATGAAGACCATTCAGGTTCCTCCATATCAGTATGGTCAAACCATGTCTTTATTAAGCTATGTTAGCTGAGGCCATGTTAGCTGAAAAGACCTGTCCCACAATTGGCATTTCAGTTCATCCCAAAAGTGTTCAGTAGGGCTGAGGTCAGGACTCTCAAGGCAGGACACTCAAGTTTCTCCACACTAAACTGGTCAAACCATGTCTTTATGAAGCTGTTCAGTACGGTTGAGGTCATGACCATGTTGGTTGAGAAGACCTGACTGACAATTAGTATTCCAATTCATCCCAAAAGTGTTCAGTAGGGTTGAGGTCAGGACTATGTGCAGGACTCTCAAGTTTCTCCACACCAAGCTGGTCAAACCATGTCTTTATGAAGCTGTTCAGTAGGGTTGAGGTCATGACTATGTTAGTTGAGAAGACCTGGCTGACAATTAGTATTCCAATTTATCTCAAAAGTGTTCAGTAAGGTTGAGGTCAGGACTCTGCAGAGAACTCTCAAGTTCCTCCAAGCCAAGCTAGTAAAACCATGTCTTTATAGAGCTGGCTTCATACACATGGACACAGTAATGCTAGAACAGAAAAGGACCACAAACAAGGTTGCAAGAGCAGAATTGTCTAAAATGTCTTTGTATGTTGTTGTATTAAAATACCCTTCAAAAGAAACACCTGAAAATAGTCCTGTGATAGAGTGTCCATATGTTTTTGGTTATATAGATGCTGTGGTGGTCAGGTGTCTACAAAGGTTTGTCTATTTAGTGTATCTACACTGTGGGGTGCCCTATGCTTTTTGCTGTGGTCAAATGTGACTTCCACATTTTATCTGAACACACATGGTGTGGCTGATGTACTTTGGAAACCGCGGCCTGTGATGACTGCGGGGTTTTCTCCTTTTTGGGTTTTTCACTTTTTTTTTGTAGTGTATTCCAGATTTCTGGAAAATTTCCACAAAGTAGTCTCCAGTTGTGAGCAGAATAATGAAAACCAGAGCCAAACATTGCTCTATGTAACATTGTTTCAAGCCACAGTGATGTTATGAATTCCTGGAGCATTATCTTTGCAGCCCACAACGTGGCTGCTTCCCTCTGTGCATGAGTGACAGGTGCACTTTACTGCAGACCAGGTGACTTCCATGACAGGAGGAATGTGACATGCGTATGTGAAATACAAATACAACAAAGAAAACAAGTTACTCTTTTTAATCATGGTTTGCAAAAGTAAATATTCATGAACTCTGCGATGTATTTCACCTGAAAAATGATATTGTTCTATTTGATGTGTTGCCTGGTGACCAGCTCCCTTCTTTTTGTGGGCTGCTCTATTATACAATGCCCTGTCAAGTGTTGCCAGGTTGTAAAAGGTTATAATAGGGTCTAAAAAAATAGTTTTTATTTAAAGGAGCTCCAGGGTCTAAATGGAAAACAAGCTCCTGAGGTGCCTAGTGGAGGCCCAGCCAGTGTGTCCACCCCACCAGCCTCCGTCCTTAATCTGGGAACTCCAGCTTGTGATGGTGGAAAGGAATTCTCAGACACTCCCACTGCAGGTTTCTTTCTACTTCTCACTGACAGAAAGTTTGATAGGAAGGTTCTCACAGCCAGTGGTCAAATCTAAACTGGAATGTGATAAAAAAACTGTGAGGGAGGGAGGAGGTTACGAATAAAAGAAGCCCCCTTCCATCCTCCCAATAACTCTCCCCACTAGATGTACAAAGCTCAGAGGCATCCTTCTTTTCCATTGTAGAAATGGAAGGTCCTTCTTGAGATGTTCAATCACTTTCTATGGGGCCCATTGACAGGGTTCTCAAAGTGTCCTGAAGACTCCAGCGATAGTCCTTCCTTCCTTCCTTCCTGAGTTGGAGTGTCCTTCTTGGGGTTGCCACATCACTTACCTTTGGGTCCATTTGCAGGGTCCTGAAGACTCCGGAGTTAGCTCTCCCTTTTCCTTCCTTCCTTACTTTTTCTCCTTCCTTCATTTCTTCCTTCCTTCAATCCATCCTCCTTAACATCCTTTCTTTCCTTTCTTATTTCCCTCATTCTTTCCAGAGTTGGAGAGCCCTTCTTGGTGTGACCACATCACTTTAAATTGGGCCCACTGGCAGGGTTCTCACAAGGTCCTGAAGGTTCGTTAGTGCTCCCTAGCTCCATTTCTTCTTTCCTGTATTCCTTCATTCCTTCCTTCCTCCTTTTTTCCTTATTTTCTCCCATTCTTTTTCCTCCTTCCTACATTCCTTCCTTTCATCCATCCTCCCTAACATCCTTTCTTTCTTTTTTTCTTCCCTCCTTTTTCCATTCTTCCTCTCCTCCATCCTCTCTCTTCCCTCCTATATGGAATGCAACCTAATGCCGCGTACACATGATCGGACTTTACGGCATACTTGGTCCGGCGTACCGGATTTCGTTGGGCAATTCGATCATGTGTGGGCTCCAGCGGACGTTGTTTTCTCAAAAGTTTGACGGACTTAGATTTGAAACATGTTTCAAATCTGTCCAACGGACTTGAGTCCGGTCGAAAAGTCCGCTCGTCTGTATGCTAGTCCGACGGACAAAAAATGACGCTAGGGCAGCTATTGGCTACTGGCTATGAACTTCCTTGTTTTAGTCCGGTTGTACGTCATCACGTACGAATCCGTCAGACTTTGGTTGATTGTGTGTAGGCAAGTCCGTTTATTCGGAAAGTCCGTCGTAAAGTACGCCGGACAAAGTCTGCTGTAAAGTTTGCTCGTGTGTATGCGGCATTACCATGATCTTACAGTCCTGTGTTTCTTCTGCACTGTAGAGTTGGAGGGTCCTTTTGGGGTTCCAACATCACTTCCCAATGTGTCCATTGGCAGGATCTTACAGGGTCTTCATCCTTCTTCTCCATTGTAGAAATGGAAGGTCCTTCTTGGGATGCTCAATCACTTCCTATTGGGTCCATTGACAGGGTTCTCACATTGTCCTGAAGTCTCCAGCAATAGTCCTTCTTTCCTTCAATCCAGAGTTGGAGTGTCCTCCTTGGGGTGCTCACATCACTTCCCTTTGGGTCCATTGGCAGGGTGCTCACAAGGTCCTGAAGACTCCAGAGTTAGACCTCCCTTCCTATAGGAAATGCAATCCCTCCCACAACACTTTGCCGTCACCGTGTTTCTTCTTCATTGCAGAGTTGAAGGGTCCTTCTTGGGGTGCCCACATCACTTCTCATTGGGTCCCTTGGCAGGATCTCACAGGGTCCTCAAGTCTCCAGCGGTAGCCCTTCCTTCCTTCCTTCCTTCCTTCCTTCCTTCCTTCCTTCCTTCCTTCCTTCCTTCCTTCCTTCCTTCCTTCCTTCCTTCCTTCCTTCCTTCCTTCCTTCCTTCCTTCCTTCCTTCCCTCCTTTTTCCTTCTTTCCTCCCCTCCTTCCTCTCTTTCTCCCTGCCTTTATGTAAATGCAACCTCACAACGCTCTGCAGTTTCAGTCTTTCTTGGAGGGTCCTTCTTGGGGTGTCCACATTACTTTGCAATGGGTGCATTGGCAGGGTTCTCACAGGGTTCCGAAGACCCCTCTATTAGCCCTTCCTTCCTAACATCCTTTATTCCCCCCCATCCTCTCTTTCTTCCTCTCCATATGGAATGCAATCCTACAGTTCTCTGCAGTCCCCTCGCTGCCACCCACCGAGAAGAAATTCCAATAATCGTTACTACTAATCACTCCACTTTAACCCCTTCCTGTCCTATGACAGCCCCACCATGGAGGTTATTATGATTATCCATATTGCTGTGCTTTCTGGCTAAAATCCCAGAAGCGTCTCTGGCTTTGTTCGAGCCGGGAATCCCCACCCCACCCTACGGGGCACAAAAAAGATTTGCTGTCATCTGTTTAGATAAGGATTAGGGCGCCAGGTAGAGCCCCTTCTCTCTTTCAAGTTCTCAAGAAGAGCAATCGCCTTTGATGTCATTGGCTGCCGTTGCTAAATTGTCATTTTTCCTCCTTTGTGATCCTTTTTATATATTTTTTTTTTATTTTTTTCATCGGTGAGTTGAAGCGTCCATCAGCCGATGACAGTATCTTCACCAAAGAAGACAAATAAGCCTTTGATTTGGATTGTGTTCTCTGCTCATTGTTCTTCAGTAACCTGCGTGTTAAGCAGCGATCTTCAGGCGGCCCAGCTGCTGCGCCGGAGCGGTACCTGCACAATACAAACTCCTCGCAGCGAGCTTTGCTCCTTCATTGATGAATTAAGCCGTACATAAATAGACCTTAATTGTGCGTCCAATGAATAAAACTACAAATATCTCTCTCTTTTTTTCTTCTTCAAAACCCTTCAAGATGTTCCATGTCAATAGGCCAGCTCCCATTTCCAGCTGATTGACGGGCTGAAAGGCCCGGGCGTTTTCCCATCACGTCCTGGAGACGCTCGGAATGTCACAAAGATGTTTCTGTGTGCTGAGCGGCGCTATTGCTGCTTTCTGTGAGTCATTCCTGTTTTTAAAGAGGCCCTGTCACCAACTTTTATGAAATTTAAAAGGTACACTTATCGAAAGTATTGGGACGCTGGCATTTACACGCACGTGAGCTTTAATGGCATTCCAGTCTTATGCTGCCCGTACAAATCGGTCATTTGGCCAGTTCGCTCGTTTTTTTTCAGCCAGTTAATGGCCACAAAATCGGTGATTGTTTGGGATGTTTTTGAGCCGAAAAAAACGAAGGACAAGTTTGGAAATTTTCTGCCGAACGAACAATGAATTGAAAGGTTAATGTGTTTCCCGCCCAAACTGTTTGCACTAGGTATATGTAAAAAAACGAACAAAAAATTGATTCATTTATGTCCACTGAACGATTTATTGGTCATTACATGATGGCACTATCGTTTGCTCTCACGGCATGAATGTTCGACCTTTCCAAAATGAGTTTGGACGATTTTTCGTATAGGGTATGGCCAACATTAGTCCGTAGAGTTCAATATTGAGTTGGCCCGCCCTTTGCAGCTATAACAGCTTCAACTCTTCTGGGAAGGCCATCTACAAGGTTTAGGAGTGTGTTTATGAGAATGTTTGACCATTCTTCCAGAAGTGCATTTGTGAGGTCAGGCACTGGTGTTGGGGCGAGAAGGCCTGGCTCGCAATGTCTGCTCTAATTCATCCCAAAGGCGTTCTATTGGGTTGAGGTCAGTTCTATCAGGTTGTGCAGGCCAGTCAAGATCCTCCACCCCAAACTCATTCGTGTCTTTATGGACCTTGCTTTGTGCACTGGTCCAAATCATTTGGTGGAGGGGGGATTATGGTGTTGTGTTGTTTTTCAGGGGTTGGGTTTGGCCCCTTAGTTCCAGTGAAGGGAACTCTTAAGGCTTCAGCATACCAAGACATTTTGGACAATTTTATGCTCCCAAATTTGTGGGAACAGTTTGGGGATGGCCCCTTCCTGTTCCAACATGACTGCTCACCAGTGCACAAAGCAAGGTCCATAAAGACATAGATGAGCGAGTTTGGGGTGGAGGAACTTGACTGGCCTGCACAGAGTCCTGACCTCAACCCGATAGAACACCTTTGGGATGAATTAGAGTGGAGACTGCGAGCCAGGCCATCTAGTACAACATCAGTGCCTGACCTCACAAATGCTCTTCTGGAAGAACGGTCAAACATTCTCATAGACACACTCCTAAACCTTGTGGACGGCCTTCACAGAAGAGGTGAAGCTGTTATAGCTGCAAAGGGTGGGCCAACTCAATATTGAACCCTACGGACTAAGACTGGGATGTCATTAAAGTTCATGTGCATCCCAATACTTTTGACAATATAGTGTATGTTGGTAGAGCACTGAACCTACCAATTGGTGAATACATCCTTGATGCTGTTCCTAGCCCCTTCCCCTGGCTATAAACCAAAAAAAGCTTTGAGTGCCGGTCCAAGTTTTTATCCTATTAACACCCCGGTGATTCTCACAAATCTCGGGTGCCGATGTCAGGAGAGCCTGTCCTGGCTCATTGCACGTACATCAAAAGAAGAAAGATAAGACGCCGCACTTCCAAGCAAGCAGCCCAAGTGTAGAAAGTGAAAGCTGCTTCAGCTAGGCTCCTCCCAGGCAGTGTCGGGAGAGGGCCATCCAGCGCCCAGGGCAAAGATGCCAAACTGCGCACACCCTTCCCTTAGGGTTAGGGTCAGAGCACCCCCATCCCTGCAATAAACCATTGTGCCCAGGGCAACTTCTCCTCTTGCCCACCCCATGTCCCAGCCCTGCTCCCAGGCCACACCCTCCTACACGTTTCGCCCTTCCCATAAGGCTTAATCTATGACTAAAAGGTAAAAAGCAGCTTCAGCCTGGCTCCTTCCAGGCCACGCCCACTAATGCATTTTGCCGCACCCACAGGGCTTAATTCATCGGAGGGCGTGGCCTCCTTCTACACTTGGGCTTCTTGCTCGGAAGTGTAGCATCTTATCTTTTTCCTTTCTCCCTTCCCCTGGCTGTCATAGTAGTCACATGATCGTAACCAATCCTGCCGGCTCCCTATCATTAAGAGAAACTGGAAGTTTTCGACAGCTCGGTCACTGTGCTGGGTACCGCCCCACCCACCATCTGCCCCCCCCCCCCCCCAAGCTGCAATGCACAGCAGATAGGAGGTGTTTACATGCTACAGTTATGATGATGCTTTACTCCAGTGGCAAAGTCTGCAAAATGCAACAAATTCAAGCAAATGGGGAAGCGCCGCAACTGCCCTGCAACTGCCCTGCAACTTCCCTGCAACTGCATGCAATGCTCGTGGTTGAGGCACGTTTGGAGCTGAAAAAGGCGCTGAAGAGGCGTCGTACCGCTTCCCCACCACCTGTCGGCAGCCTCCGAAGCTCGATCTCAACACGGATCGGGCTTTAAAAGAAAGGAAGGTCTAGACACACATCTAAATTTACCCTTCAATAGAATGCCAGTTAAAAAATAAAATGATAAAAATGAATAGACCATTACCAGATAAAATAACAAAGCCAGCTTCTGCTGCATTATTCACCTTCATTCCAGAGCTTCCACCTGCAGCACTTTTTCTACTTTACACGTCCTCATCATTCAAAACTTTCCTCTGAGCCCAGGTCACCCTGAATCTACTCCAGCCACTGTTTGAACAATGAAGGAGAAACGCAGAAGATTGTGGAGGCGGGGGGGCGTACATCAACAAGACCTGCTGTGTGTAGACAAGTGGCAGTCTCAGCCTGGACCCCCCTCGCCAGGCCACTCCACCAACGCGTTTCACTCTGCCCACTCACGAGTAAGCTCCAGTGGGCGAAGTGAAATGCGTTGGAGGCGTGGCCTGGCAGAGGGGGGGAGGGGGGTTGATCCACACGGCAGGTCTTGTTCTGATATGCGGCTGCCGGGATCTTCAGCTCTTATCGGTTATTGTCTGGCGGGCTCCTTCCCAGCCACGAATCACAGCAGTAGGCACAGGACTACACTTCCTAGCAGCCTGAGCGGCTTACATACATACCATGGGTTCGCAATGAAAATGAGAAGCACCGGAGTGAGGAGCTCATCTCTTTGTCACTCTGCTGTCTCCTCCTATCAGCATGCTTTTTGTCAGCACACAAACCAATTGTCTTCTTGTGCTGATTCTTCTGTTCATGCTCCAGCCCTGCTATACAGGGACTGCAAGAGGCTGATACCAGGTCCCATTCTGATACTTACATTTCTGACATACATAATAAATACTTTCAGTAATGTAATAGTAACAAATTGCGCACGTGTTCAAGGCCAGCAACTATTACATGACAGCCAGGCAGTCATCATTGTCAGAAGGAGGTCACCGCGGTTTGTCTCCAGGTGAATCCACCGTTGCCGTGCGTGGATCTGCCTGGAATTGTTCGGTAATAACGCTCTCACACCCATTTCCTCCTTACATCTCTTCCCTTGTACATATTAGCAGATTCACACCTTAGTGTGGACAATGATGTCAGGCTCACTGGAAGCGACTGACGTGCCGCGGCTTGCTGGCTAAGCTCTTTGGCTCTGCGGCTTATGGAGTTTATGTTCCTGCTGAACTCTGTAAAGGCCCAGAAGAGCTTTGTACTCCGCCACGGCCCATGTTGGCTCTTCATACACATACACTATATTGTCAAAAGTATTGGGACGCCTTGCCTTTACACGCACATTAACTTTAACATTAATGGCATCCCAGTCTTAGTCCGTAGGGTTCAATATTGAGTTGGGCCACCCTTTGCAGCTACAACTCCTGCTGGGAAGGCCATCCACAAGGTTTAGGAGTGTGCCTATGGGAATGTTTGACCATTCTTCCAGAAGCGCATTTGTGAGGTCAGGCATTGATGTTGGATGAGAAGGCCTGGCTCGCAATCTCCACTCTAATTCATCCCAAAGCTGTTCTATCGGGTTGAGGTCAGGACTCTGCAGACCAGTCATGTTCCTCCACCCCAAACTCGCTCATCCATGTCTTTATGGACCTTGCTTTGTGCACTGGTGGGCAGTCATGTTGGAACAGGAAGGGGTCATCCCCAAACTGTTCCCACAAAGTTGGGAGCGTGAAATTGTCCAAAATGTCTTGGTATGCCGACGCCTTAAGTGTTCCCTTCACTGGAACTAAGGGGCCAAGCCCAACCCCTGAAAAGCAACCCCACATCATAATCCCCCCTCCACCAAATGATTTGGACCTGTGCACAAAGCAAGGTCCATAAAGACATGGATGAGCGAGTTTGTTTTTGACAGGTCCCTGTCCCCACTTCCAGGAGACGCGGCGGCCGCGGCACTCGGAGGTTTGGCCCCCCTCCTCCTTCTTCCGTCGCCGGGCCTATAAGAGCACTGTGCCCTAAGCCCACCCATTTGTGTGACAATAGCAAATTAATATTCGCTATGGTCTTCCTGATTCTCCTTCCGGCCAATCAGGAAGCAGGTCCTGAGACCCAATTGGCAGAGAGGAGAAGCACGGGGTTCCATTTGCCCTCCTCCCATGTCATCCAGGTGCGCCTGACACTTCGGCTCGGCTCCCATGGTCTCCGGTCCCACTTCCCACATGGGTAAGTGCGGGGCTGGTGGGGAGGATGGATGAATCACCGAGCGACGGGGGGTGTGGTTTGGTGGGGGGCCGACCTATCCATGGGGGGGGTTTGTTTGCTTCCCCCCCCCCCAAATGGAGCACCAGCCACCACTGGTCATGACATCAAGCGCAGCGCTACACCAGGGTGAGAAATGATGTTCTGGTATTGTGGTTGTAGTTTTGCATATAAATATACTATTAGACTAAGAATTTGTAAATTAAGAAGTAAAAAGATAACGATCAAAACAGATAGAAAAAATTTAGATGAAGTCCCGGGCCGATGTTGGCTTCTTCAGGATCTGATCTTTAAATACGGAGTCGAAGAGCCATGCGACGGCGGTAAGATTCTTTATTTCAGGTCGTGCTACACCAGGGTGAGAAATGATGTTTTGGTGTTGAGGTTGTAGTTTTGTATATAAATATACTAGTATTAGACTAAGAATTTGTAAATAAAGAAGTAAAAAGATAACAATCAAAATAGATAGAAAGAATTTAGATGAAGTGCCGGGCCGATGTTGGCTTCTTCATGGTTTTTATCTTTGAATATGGAGTCGAAGAGCCAAGATTCTTTATTTCAGGTCGTGATACACCGGGGTGAGAAATGACGTTCTGGTGTTGAGGTTGTAGTTTTATATATAAATATTCTGCTATTAGACTAAGAATGTGTAAATAAATAGATACAAAGATAAAAATCTAAATAGATACAATGAATTTAGATGAGCAGGTCCGGCCCGATGTAGACTTCTTCAGGATATGATCTTTGAATAGGGAATCAAAGCACCAAGAGATTCTTTATTTCAGGTCACGACATCAAGCAGGGCGCTACACTGGGGTGAGAAATGATGTTCTGGCATTGTGGTTGTAGTTTTGCATATAAATATACTACTATTAGACTAAGAATTTGTAAATAAAGAAGTAAAAAGATAACAATCAAAATAGATAGAAAGAATTTAGATGAAGTGCCGGGCCGATGTTGGCTTCTTCAGGATCTGATCTTTGACTACGGAGTCAAAGCGCCATGCGACGGTGGTAAGATTCTTTATTTCAGGTCGTGCTACACCGGGATGAGAAATGACGTTCTGGTGTTGAGGTTGTAGTTTTATATATAAATATTCTACTATTAGACTAAGAATTTGTAAATAAATAGATACAAAGATAAAAATCGAAATACTGTAGATACAATGAATTTAGATGAGCAGGTCCGGCCCAATGTAGGCTTCTTCAGGATGTGATCTTTGAATAGGGAATCAAAGCACCAAGAGATTCTTTATTTCAGGTCACGACATCAAGCGTGGCGCTACACCGGGGTGAGAAATGATATTCTGGTGTTGCGGTTTTAATTTTGCATATAAATATTCTACTATTAAACTAAGAATTTGTAAATAAAGAGGTAAAAAGTTAACAATCAAAATAGATACAATGAATTTAGATGAAGAGTGCCGAGCGGATGTAGACTTCTTCAGGATCTGATCTTTGAATAGGGAATCAAAGCACCAAGAGATTCTTTATTTCAGGTCACGACATCAAGCAGGGCGCTACACTGGGGTGAGAAATGATGTTCTGGCATTGTGGTTGTAGTTTTGCATATAAATATACTACTATTAGACTAAGAATTTGTAAATAAAGAAATAAAAAGATAACAATCAAAATAGATAGAAAGAATTTAGATGAAGTGCCGGGCCGATGTTGGCTTCTTCAGGATCTGATCTTTGACTACAGAGTCAAAGCGCCATACAACGGCGGTAAGATTCTTTATTTCAGGTCGTGCTACACCGGGGTGAGAAATGACGTTCTGGTGTTGAGGTTGTAGTTTTATATATAAATATTCTACTATTAGACTAAGAATTTGTAAATAAATAGATACAAAGATAAAAATCGAAATACTGTAGATACAATTAATTTAGATGAGCAGGTCCGGCCCAATGTAGGCTTCTTCAGGATGTGATCTTTGAATAGGGAATCAAAGCACCAAGAGATTCTTTATTTCAGGTCATGACATCAAGCGTGGCGCTACACCGCCGTGAGAAATTATATTTTGGTGTTGCGGTTTTAATTTTGCATATAAATATTCTACTATTAAACTAAGAATTTGTAAATAAAGAGGTAAAAAGTTAACAATCAAAATAGATACAATAAATTTAGATGAAGAGTGCCGAGCGGATGTAGAGTTCTTCAGGATGTGATCTTTGAACAGGGAATCAAAGCACCAAGAGATTCTTTATTTCAGGTCATGACATCGAGCGTGGCGCTACACCGGGGTGAGAAATGCCGTCCTGGCGTAGCGGTTGTAGTTTAGCATTATTTTCAGTCAGACAAACCTCCAAGCCTTGAGAAATTCTCTGCTGATGAGGAGGAACAAACCCTGAACAGAAAAAGATCCCTGAGCACAGAATTCACCTTTCTATTGTTACAAAGTATTTGGCTGAATATTGAACCGAGACGTTCCCCTGTAACCTGACCGGCCTGCCGGGGTAGAAGTCATGTTTGCTCTCTAAATCCCTGACTAATGTGACCTTGTGTCCTCGTCCCTGAACACACCCAGAGCGTTGGAATGGTCAAGTGAAGTCCATTAACTCAGCCGCCTCCGTGCACCCGCCACGGCCGTCCCGCCAGGGCGAGAGCCATCACCTTCTGGACACCGAAGGGTTACACAGCGCTGAAGTCCCAGCACCTCGGACATGGAGCTCTGTTTGTGTCCAGAGTTCAATCGATGAGATAAAAATAGATGTGAACTTGTATCACTGAGGACCTATATCACAGGCTGTGTGTTAAAGTGCACCTGTCATTATCCATGATAAATCAATGCATTCACAGTCATGTGTCAATGTAACCCTTCCAGAAGACCGCCTAAAGTACATATACATTACAGCTTTCAAGTGGCATACCAGGATGATGCCCGCAGCTACAGGCATCATCCCGGTATTGTTTTTTTTAGGAGGTGATCGGCAGTGGCGGATGGTGGTTTTTTGTTGGGGGCGGCAAACAACCACCCCCCCCCACGGCACCTCAAAATCCCCCACCCCCCCTCGCTGTCTGCTGGTCCACCGGCACTAACCCCATCTAGCACATGGCGCAGCGGCAGGCGCATCAGGCATTGGTGGGCACACCGGGCAGCGGCAGGGACTTCGGGCATTGATGGGTTACATTGGGCAGCAATGGGGACATCAGACAGCGGCGGGGACTCTGGGCAGCAGCGGGGATCGAGGCATCGGCAGACATCAGGCTGCGGCAGGCATCAGGCAGCAGCAGGGACATCGGGCATCAGTGGGTTACATCGGGCAGCAGTGGGGACATCGGGCAGCGGTGAGGACTTTGGGCAGCAGTGGGGATCGAGGCATCGGCAAACATCAGGCTGCGGCGGGCATCGGGCATCCTGTGTCTTCTCCTCCTCGCTTCCACCGTGCGTCTCCTCCTCTCCTCCTAGGCATCCAATAGAATCTCCTGTCAATTCAGCCAATCGGGTGACAGGTATCAGACACGCTTCCCGATTGGCCGGGAGGAGGATCAGTGTTGCAACAGTGAATATTCATTCGCTGTTGCAACACACCTGGGTGGGCTCCAGACGCAATGCTCTGTGTCCCGTGCCCACCCTATTTTGAAGCCTATTAGAGTCTCTGGCTCTAATCAGGTGCTTCAAAATACCACCACCCCCCCGCCATAGGAATTCATGCACCCGGTGTCCTGAAAGGGGCCGAGCACATGGATAGGGAGGGCGGCAGCAAATAAGGGGGCGCAGCGCCCATGCAGCCACAATGGAAGGGCCGCCCCCGGTGATCGGCTTTTTTCTAAAAGCGATCCAAGTGGCTAATGACTGCTGGATTGCTTTTACAGGCAGCATGAAGGGTCGCCTCCCCTCCTGCCCCCTGCCAGTGCCTCTCCAGGATTTCTGCCCCCACTCGAGAACCTGAAATTGAAGCTGGGGGTTCTGCCAGCTTACCACAGACGTCACGGAGGACCGGAAAGGTCTCCGATGAGCTCTATTGTATAGGAAACCAGGATCAACGGGTACTGTGTCACTTCCATTTCCCTTGGAAGTAAACCGCGCCATTTTTAAATGTTGAAAGCATTGGATCAAACTGATCTTGGTGGGATCAGATGCTTTTAGGGCAGAGGAGACATTTGGGGTCTAATAGACCCCAGATCACTTCATAAAGAGCACCTGTCACTAGGGATGTGTACATTCCTTGTAACAGCAATGAAAGTGATAAATAAAAGAAAAAGTGTAAAAATAAAAGAATAAAATAAAATAAATAATAATGAAAAAAAAAAATTGAAGCGCCCCCGTTCCGCTCATGTGCGAAGGCGAACGCACACGCTAGTCTCACGCGCATAGTTAAACAAATTGCACCACACACGTGCGGTATCGCCGCAAACGCCAGAGCGAGAGCAATAATTCTAGCAGCAGACCTCCTCTGTGAGTCTAAACCGGTAACCTCTAAAGACTTATGAAGCATCACTTTTTGAAGATTTTTAAATATCGTAAGTTTGAAGCCGTTCCAAAAGCGCGTGCAATTTCAAAGCGTGACATGTTTGGTATCTCTTTACTCCGCATAACCACCATATTTTATAGTTTGTCACAAAGTGGGTTATTATATTGTGTTTGTGTGCATTAAAGTTCATTAAAGTGGATTTTTTTTCCCCAAAAAATTGCATTCGAAAAACCGTTGTGCAAAAACCACGTGGCATAATAAATTTGGAAAAACCAACCATTTTTTTCTCTAGGGCCTGTGCTAAAAAAAATATATATATAATGTTTGGGGGGTTCTAAGTAATTTTCTAGCAAAGAATACTGATTTTTAAATGTCAGAAAAGGTCAGGTCGTTAAAGTGGTCAAGGGGATATATTCACAGCGATCCTCTTTTTATTTTAAATGGTTTCTCGGCATAGTTGTTTTTCTATAGAAATCGCCACATTTTTCAGCGATCTGTAGCTTACTCGCTCAGCAGCCAATGAGTTTCCACCATTTCAAGTCACCGACAATCACTCTTCATTCACCTCATTGAATGGCAGAGCTACAAATCGCTGAAGGGGAGCAGTGTGCGGCAGAGCACACCAAACCAATGTTGCAGCGCTAGTTTAACTGCCGCCCCCCCCCGTACATATTCTGCAGTGGGCACAACCAGGCTGGATAAGGGATATGTCTTTCAGGTCCCAGCCAATGATTTTGGCTGTGGACCTGCTGATCGGCTGTAGCCAATCACAGAATAGAGTCCTATATTTAAAAAACACACAGTGCTCTGTACACAGAGCAGCGATCTGGCTGTTTCTTCTCCCTGTAAAGCAGGGAAAAGAAACAGCCAGATTTGTATGTAAATAAAGAACACATCACACACATTACACATTATTAGGCATACAGTTAACCCCTTGATCACCCTCTAGAGGTTAACCCCTTCCCAGCCAGTGTCATTAGTACAGAGAGAGAGTACAGTATTATCACTGATCACTGTACTAGTGTCACTAGAGTAGTCACTGACAGTTACTTACCCTACAAAGTGTCATTTAGTGTGAGATTTCCCGCCGCACTATCACAGGCCCATTATCACTAGGAGTGGCGGCCCGTCCATTAGGGGTGCCCGGGCGCCCCCCCCCTATCCTCGCTGCCCCCCCTATCCTCGCCACCCCCTATATGCAGTGGATAGATTCATGCATAGCATGAATCTATCCACGGCCGCCGCACAACCACCCCCTATTCATGTGTCCGGCCCCTTTCAGGGCACCGTGTGCATGAATTACAGCGGCCAGGTTTTTTTTTTATTATAACCACTTAAGCCCCGCACCATTTGGCTGGCCAAAGACCGGAGCACATTTTGCGATTCGGCACTGCGTCGCTTTAACTGACAATTGCGCGGTTGTGCGCCGTGGCTCCCGAACAAAATTGATGTCCTTTTTTTTTTTTTTTTTTTACTAGATCTGTGAATTTCATCGTGACTGCGACATTATGGTGGACAGATCGGACAATTTTAACACATTTTTGGGACCATTGTCATTTTTACAGCGATCAGTGCTATAAAATTGCACTGATTACTGTAAAAATGACACTGGCAGGGAAGGGGTTAACCACTAGCTGGCTAGGAAGGGGTTAAGTGTGTCCTAGGGAGTGATTCTAAATGTTAGGGGGCGTGGCTACGTGTGACACGTCACTGATCACCGCTCCTGATCACAGGGAGCTGTGATCAGTGACATTAGGCAGAACAGGGAGATGCTTGTTTACATTAGCATCTCCCCGTTCTTCAGCTCCGTGAGACGATCGCAGGTATCCCGTATCGCGGGACCCGCGATCCTACTCCCGGAGCTCATGGCAGGGTCGCGCTCGTGCCGCCGGCGGCGCGCACGCGGCCACGCGGCGGCAAATTCAAAGGGACCTACCTGTACGCCCATTTGCCCAGCCGTGCCATTCTGCTGACGTAAATGTACATTCGGCGGTCAGCAAGTGGTTTTAAACACCTGATTAAAACCAGAGGCTCTAATAGACTTCAAAATATGGTGGGCTCGGGTCACAGAGGATGCGCCCGGAGCCCACCCAGGTGTGTTGCAACAGCGAATGAATATTTTTATTATTTTTTTTATTATTATTATTATTATTGGAAATGTTTTATAACAGAAAGTAGAAATTTTTTCAAAATTATCTGTATTTTTTTTAAATATGATAAAACATAAAAAAAAGCAATGGTGATCAAATAACACCAAAAGAAAGCTCTATTTGTGTGGAAAAAAAGAATGATATCAATTTTATTTGGGTACAACGTTGCACGACCGCGCAATTACCAGTTAAAGTAGCGCAGTGCTGAATAGGGAAAAATGGCCTGGTCATGAAGGGGGTAAAACCTTCCGGAGGTCAAGTGGTTAACATATAGCAACAACAAATCAACGCTTAGCTAATATAATAGCTGGATACAGTCCATCGCTACTAAAATATCTCCCGCCCGGCGTGGCTCGTTCCCGCCAGGTGCGTTCGGTTGCGTTGATCTGCTTTGATGAACCCCGGCTCAATGCAAAGGCACTGAGAGAACAATCGTCCTTTATGTTCCCTGATTACACCCCACACAAGTGTGTTTGCACTTTTGCAAAGCAAATTTGGAGCAGCAGCTGTGTCCGTGCAGCCGCTGCGCCCCGGGGGGGCATAACTAGAACCTTCAGGGCCTCTGTGCAAGAAACCAGGAAAGGCCCCCCTGGCCCCTGACCGGGGCCCTTCCCACTGATCCCGGGGCCCTTTATTCCCATCGTGGGACCCTTTACTACGGTCCTGCAGCGGGCCAACTTCCTGCCATCTTGGGGTCCCCCCACAGTGGTGGAATGCCAGGGCCCAGTCACAAGTGGGACCTTTTTGACCCGGGAAGTTCCGCCACTGGTATCAGTAAGTTTTTTATTTTTGTTGTTTTTTTTTTTTTATTATTATTTTTTTCACAATTGTATTTTTTTAACTTTTTTTTACATACTTTTTAGGACCCCTCGTTGGGGGGAGGGGGGGGGGCTGTGGTTAAACATCAGGGGTCTAACCAGACAGATTCATCAGTCCTTTTCTCTGAAGCCTCAGCTGCACAGAATGAATGAACAGGAATAGCTCTGTACAGATCTCCCTGTTCATTCATAAACTGAGTTTACTATGCTTCAGCTATGAATGAATTAAAAAAAAAAAAACACTGGTGCCAATCACTGTCTCTATTCCAGTGGCGGCCCATAATGCAAGGCGCAGGGGCCCGCCCCCCTATTCATGCGAGTGGCCCCCCTAATCCACATGCAGGGCGCCGGACACATGGATTCCAATGGGGTTTTTTTATTTTGTTGAAGCATTGGATTAGAGTCAGAGGCTCTAATTGGCTTTAAAAAAAAAGCGGGCAGAGCACTGCGCCCCGAGCCCACCCAGTTGTGTGACAATAGTAAATTAATATTTGCTATTGTCTTCCTGATTATCCTCTCAGCCAATCAGGATGCGGGTTCATGGCGGAAGCCGCCATGACGCTGCGGAGGAGGAGACCCAGGGGAAGCTGCCGCCCGGAGTATGCCTGCAACCTAGATGGGGTAGGTGTGGGGCTGGTGGGCGACCGACCGGGGGGGGGATGTGGTTGACCCGGTTGACCCGACTGACTGGGTTGACTACCAGCCACCCCTGTTCTATTCATTAAGATGAGCAGCCCCTTTCCCCGCTCTCAAATCTGACAGATCCCCTGCAGCAGCCGGCCGGAGGTGGGACCTGGCAGCACTGCAGGGGGTGGAAGGGGGGCCAAGGAAGCACGCAGGAGCCTGGGGCAGCAGGACAGGGATAGGGGGGCAGTGGGGTGGCATGTAGAGGAACCAATGCCCTCAATTTCCCTCCTGCAGCCGCTGAATGCCTGCGTACGGGAGAGGGTGAGAAGCAGACATTTAGCGGCTATATGGAGGGATCGGTTCCAGGGACATTGCTAGGTCTACAAAAGATCTGGGGCTAGAGCCCATAGCAGCGTAGCAAGGAAAGTCATACGTTTGGGCGGGCATACACATGTATATAATATACGTGTGTGTGCGTGTATATATATATACCTAGAGAGCCCCCACTTACATCAGTGTCCCCAGAGAGCCCCCCTTACATCAGGGACCCCAGAGAGCCCCCCTCCCCTTGGGGACCCCTGCAGATACTTGGGGCTTTGGGCCCCAGATTCGGGGCTATGGCCCCGAAAGCCACCCCCTAGCGACGCCACTGATTGGTTCCTCTACATGCTGCCGCCCCCCTATCCAGGTTCCCCCCTGGAGCATGTGTCCAGGTCACAATGGTGACCCCCTGTATGTATGCCCCTGGCTGTGCTCCAATTGACATGAACGGGACTGCCTGCCCTGGGATGCACAGAACACATGTGCATTGTGCATCCCCGCGCGGGCAAACACAACCAACGCACGGGCGTTCCCTTATCTATGCTTATGTGGGCGGGGCCTTGGAACTATTAGATGTAACTGGTAATTGTTATTTTATAACCTTTATATATAATCTTATGACAGGTGAATCTGTTCTCGAATTTCTCAGCTGTGCATTTAATTAAGGGATGTAGCCATTTAAAGGCCATTATTGCGGCCATGACACGGGACGATTGTTCCTCTCCAGCGAGAGACAATGTGATTTAAAACATTTTTTTTTTTTTTTTGCCTGCAGTTTCTCAGCCCGCGCGTGTAACATTTTCTGTGACTTGGCCCCTCCCACTTGTCATTCGAGCAATAAGAAACTGTCCCATTCTCATGACACCATTCTCCGAGAGTGACACCATCTCTCAGCCCTGCTAATAGTTTAGGCAAACATACCTCAAGAGGCATCGTGGGAAACGCGCCAGCACTTTGTACGGACAGATTGAATCATTCGGTTTGTGCGTCTCGGTCTTCAGGATCAAGTGTCACCGTTAACCTCTTCATTCCTGGAAGGGAAAAAAAAAAAAAACACCTGAAAAGTCTCTCTGTTTTTACAAGATGCCATTGTGTGTCTCACCTGCGTGTCACGTGACCGGCCCTCCTCGCTGTCACCTCTTCCCCGCTCTCTAAAGTCTGGAAAAATCAACAACAAAGAACTAATAGAATAATAACTAATAACATAGAATGAACTTCATCCATTTATCTATTCTCATCACTGCACCATTTATTAAGTTAACAAATCTGCAGAATAAATCCAGACATATTGGGGTTGATGTACTAAAGGCAAATAGAATTTTAAAAGTGCAGTTGCTCCAGAGCTTAGTAAATGAGGTGAAGCTTCACTTCGCATAGATTACCCAATCACATGCAAGATTTACTAATATTTACTAAGCTCTGGAGTAACTGCACTTGCAAAGTGCACAGTCTCTTTGCCTTTAGTAAATCAACTCCATTGGGCCTTTGCTTTTCTCCTCTGAACTCCTGGCAGGGGGAAAATCTGCTTACAAAATGCACCCAAAGATGCATATTGCACATGCGTTTAGGCACATCAAGTGTTTGAGTGTTAATGAATTCCATTGTCCAGAATATTATGCATTTAGGCATATCAAGCATTTTTTTATTGTTCTTCAGCTGTTCTCCTAAACGCATCAGTGATTTTTTTTTTTTTTTTTTTCAGCCTGTAAACCCTCCTCTGTCAATAATCCTGTGAATGCCTATGTGTGCATGGATATATAGGGGTTTATTTACTAAAAGCAAATAGACTGTGCACTTTGCAAAGTGCATTTGCAGCCTGCAAGTGCAGTTGCTCCAGAACTTAGGCTGGCCATACACTATTCAATTTTCCTGTTCAACTTTCCTTTAGATTTACCAAAACCATATAATAGGAGGTCAAACCTAAACACTTTCAATTTGGATGCAATCAGGCAGGCCCTTGTACTACATAGTTGAAGGTAAATCTAAAGAAAATTGAACAGGAAAATTGTATGGTGTATGGCCAGCTTAAGTAAGTGAGCAGAAGTTCTGCTGAATTTCATCGTCCAATCATGTGCAAGAAACAATGTTTTTTTTTTGTTTTTTTTTTGTTTTTTTTGCACATGATTGAGTATTCTTTGCAAAGTGAAGATTTACCTAATTTACTGAGCTCTGAAACAAGTGCACATGCAGAGTGCACAGTCTAGTTGCCTTTAGTAAATACACCCCATAGGGCATAGGCTAACAAAGAGGTGGATTTACAGTCTGCAAAAAAAAAAACACACAAAAACAAAAAAACAGTTCAGTGTACATGAGGCCTTACAATATATACAATACATGGAAACAGTAACATTGTACAACAAATGCAGTCAATGACATTGTGCGAAAAATACAATAAATTATAACATTGTACAATAAATAGAATAAATGGAAACAGTAACATTGTACAATAAATAGTAACATTGTATAGTTAATACAATAAATGATAACATTGTACAATAAATGGAAACAGTAACATTGTACAATAAAGCTCTAACTTTTATCATTAAAAATGATCTTTTCTTAAGAGTTTGTTCACATTAAAAAAATATGCTTTTCTTGAAACACACATAATGGGGGAGATTTTCAAAAAACTGGAGCACTCAGAATCTGGTGCAGCTGTGTATCTTAGACAATCAGCTTCTAATTTCAGCTTGTTTAATTAAGCTTTGGCAATAAAACCTGGATGCTGATTGGTTTCTATGCAGAGTTGCACTAGATTGTGCATGCTCTAGTTTTAGTGAATAACCCCCAATGTTTTTTTATTGCACTTTTAATGCACTGTGTTAACATCAGTGCAACAGATGGGGGTGGATTTACTAAAGGCAAAAAGGGGCTGAGCACTCATAGGGTTTGAATTACTAAAGGCAAATAGACTGTGCACTTTATGAAGTGCAGTTGCTCCAGAGATTAGTAAATGAGGTAAAGCTTCATTTTGCAAAGAATACCCAATCACATGCAAGGAAATTAAATAAACAGCATTTTTGCTTGCACACGATTGGATAATAGAAGTCAGTAGAGCTTCTCTGGAGCAACTGCACTTCGCAAAGTGAAACAGTCTATTTGCCATTAGTAAATCAAGGGGGTGTTGGTAGCGGACAATGAAGGAGAGTTGATGATGAAGAAGGTGGCTCAGTGGTGAACAATAAAGGTGGGTGGATGTTGAAGAAGAAGGGGAGTCAGTGGAGAATGATGAAGGTGGTTGGATGATGAAAAAGGGGGTGGTCATTTGTGGACAATTTTGGAGGTGGGTTCAGTGGTGGACAATGAAGGTGCATGGATGATGAGAGTGGGTGGATGATGAGAAAGGGGGTGATCAGTGGTGGACGATGTTGGTGGTGGGTTCAGTAGTGGAAAATGAAGGTGCGCAGGTGATGAAGAAGGGAGGGGGGTCTGTGGTGGACAATGAAGGTGCGTGGATGATAAAGAAGGAGGAGGGGTTCAGTGGTGGCGGACAATCTTGATAGGGGCGGGGCAGTAGTGGATGATAAAGGTGGGTGGATGATTAAGAAGGGGGGGGGTCACTGGTGGTGGACAATTTTGATGGGGGCAGGACAGTAGTGGATGGTAAAGGTGGGTGGATGATGAAGAAGGCGGGGTCATTGATAGATAATGAATGTTGGTGGATGATAAAGAAGGGGTTGGTGTTAGATAATGAAAGTGGGTGGATGAGGAAGAACGAGGAGGATTGAGCTGGACAATGAAGGTTGATAGATGATGAAGAAGGGGATGTCAGTGGTGGATGGTTTTGGTGAATAAATTATGAAGAAGGGGATGTTGGTAGCGGACAATGAAGGAGGGTTAATGATGAAGAAGGTGGCTCAGTGGTGAACAATAAAGGTGGGTGGATGTTGAAGAAGAAGGGGAGTCAGTGGAGAATGATGAAGGTGGGCAAATGATGAAAAAGGGGGTGGTCAGTTGTGGACAACTGGACAATGTTGGAGGTGGGTTCAGTGTTGCACAATGAAGGTGCGTGGATTAAGAAGACTGGGGGAGGTCAGTGGTGGACGATGAAAGTGCATGGATGAAGAAGGTGGGTGGATGATGAAAAAGGGGGTGATCAGTGGTGGATGATGTTAGTGGTGGCTTCAGTGGTGGACAATGAAGGTGCACAGATGATGAAGAAGGTGGCTCAGTGATGAACAATCAAGGTGGGAGGATGTTGAAGAAGAGGAGGGGGAGTTAAACTAGGGGAGGGTCAGTGGTGGATAATGAAGGTGGGTGGATGATAAAGAAGGGGGGGTCAGTGGTGGACAATGGAGGTGGGTGGATGATAAAGAAGGGGGGGTCAGTGGTGGACAATGGAGGTGGGTGGATGATAAAGAAGGGGGGGTCAGTGGTAGACGATGAAGGTGCATGGATGATAAAGAAGGGTTGGGGTCAGTGGCGGACAATGGAGGTGGGTGGATGATAAAGAAGGGGGGGGTCAGTGGTGGACAATGGAGGTGGGTGGATGATAAAGAAGGGGGGGGGTCAGTGGTGGACAATGGAGGTGGGTGGATGATAAAGAAGGGGAGGTCAGTGGTGGACAATGGAGGTGGGTGGATGATAAAGAAGGGGGGGGGTCAGTGGTGGACAATGGAGGTGGGTGGATGGTAAAGAAGGGGGGGGGTCAGTGGTGGACAATGGAGGTGGGTGGATGATAAAGAAGGGGAGGTCAGTGGTGGACAATGGAGGTGGGTGGATGATAAAGAAAGTTCGGGGTCAGTGGTGGACAATGGAGGTGGGTGGATGATAAAGAAGGGGGGGGTCAGTGGCGGACAATTAAGGTGGGTGGATGATAAAGAAGGGGGGGTCAGTGGTGGACAATGGAGGTGGGTGGATGATAAAGAAGGGGGGGGTCAGTGGTGGACAATGGAGGTGGGTGGATGATAAAGAAGGGGGGGGGTCAGTGGTGGACAATGGAGGTGGGTGGATGATAAAGAAGGGGGGGGGTCAGTGGTGGACAATGGAGGTGGGTGGATGATAAAGAAGGGGTGGTCAGCGGTGGACGATGTTGGTGGTGGGTTCAGTGGTGGACAATGAAGGTACGCAGATGATGAAGAAGGGGGTTGGTGGTGGACAATGATCAAAGATGAAAGCCCCCACTTGTCCCTCTTTTCTTTTCTCCAACCCTTAGCCGTCACAGGGAATGCTGGAATACGTCTTTGGGTGACAGTCCTAGGGAGGGAAACCGTGACCCACCTCCAGCATAACCGCACCATCAGATTCTGACCTGTATGGTGTCAGTATGTGAAATATCTGCAACAGGTCGGAGATGAGCCAGAAAACCACATCAAATGTTGGCATTGCCGGGTGAGATCCGGACATTAGGTGAAGATGGAAACGTCAGCTGATCAGCATCTCCAAACCAAAACATATATTTTTTAGTGGAGTGGAGTTGGCCACTGAAAAACTGGTCGATGCGCACCCCCCCCCCAAATGCTCACCCCCCCCCCCCCTAAAAACCACCAGTTTTATTTTTAGTCAGCCCTCATCTTTGTAACAAACAATGTTTTAACATCAGCAAATGACTGACACGCCGCTTGTCGGAGACTGAGGCCCTGCATACCGCGCGGCCACCTTCCCGGCCTCCCAACTGTCACTCTTACCTTGTTTCTGGCCATTCGCCGTGTAAAAATTCATGCTCGCTTGGCCGTGTTTTCTTTGATTCTCCAAAAGAAAGCTTCTTGTGTTTCACGGCGACCTTCTCCTAACCTTTGTGTTGTGCTGGAGACACAGCGGACTATTGTAATGTGGAATAATAGGGATCTGAGGATGAACACAGCTTGCGATTAATAACATTTCAACTTGCAGGTATCACTGCCCATCCCCCAGCCACCAAAAAAAAAAAAAAAAAGAAAAGAAAGTTATTGAGTAAATGAGGTATATTGTGGCAAACCTCACCGGTAACCATAAATTATGAGTTATAAGAGTTTTTAGTTGGTGTCAATCAATTCCGGCTTCAGATTTGGCCTGTCGGTCACCGAGGGCTTTACAGGAACTATATTGTGTGACAACCTGAGTTGTGGCTTCAAGTTTCTCTGGATTTCATTTATTAGAAAAGTTGTTGAATTCGGCGGCCCCTCTGTCCTTCACTAAAAAAAAGACGCAACATTTTGAGGGAAAAAAAAACATTTTCTTATTTTTGCTATAAAATTTAGCAAATAAATAATTTTTCTTCTTCACTGATGGGCACTGATATGCTGCACTGACAGGCTGCACTGATGGGCACTGATATGCTGCACTGACAGGCTGCACTGATGGGCACTGATATGCTGCACTGACAGGCTGCACTGATGGGCACTGATATGCTGCACTGACAGGCTGCACTGATGGGCACTGATGAGGAGGCGCTGATGAGGCTGCACTAATAGGTGGCACTGATAGGCACTGATAGGCGGCAATGATGGGCACTGATGAGGAGGCACTGATGAGGCTGCACTAATAGGTGGCACTGATAGGCACTGATAGGCGGCAATGATGGGCACTGATGAGGTGGCACTGATGGCACTGATAAGCTGCACTGATGGGCAATGATGAGGCTGCACTGATGAGCACTGATTTGCTGCACTGATAGGCACTGATATGCTGCACTGATGGGCAATGATAAGACAGCATTGATGGACACTGATAGGCGCACTGATATGCTGCACTGATAAACACTGATATGCTGCACTTGATTGCTGCACTGATGGGCACTGATTTGCTGCACTAGTGGGCACTGATATGCTGCACGATGGGCAATGATAAGACAGCATCAATGGGCACTGATATGCTGCACTTGTTTGCTGCACTGATGGGCACTGATTTACTGCACCGATAAGAAATGATAAGACAGCATTAATGGGTACTGATATGCTGCACTGATGAGCATTGATATGCTGCACTTATTTGCTGCACTGATGGGCACTGATGGGCAATGATTTGCTGCACTGATAATCAGTGTAAATGTTCCCTATAACTGGAAAGCTGGTTATCAGCTTTCCTTTCCTCAGACACTGACAGCGCTGAGGAAAGGTAATTCCAATGTTTACATGTGATCAGCTGTGATTAGAGACAGTCGATCGATCACATGGTAAAGGGCCGATGTCATTGGCTCTTTACACTGATCGCTGATTCGCGTGTCTGAGGGACACAGCTCACCACCGATCGCCGTGCTGTGCGCCAGCCGGGGGGGAAGGGGGGGAGGGGATGTGCACGAACAGCCTGTTCTGAAGGACGTCATATGATGTTCAGTCAGGACGGTAAAGCCTATAGCAGAATGACGGCCGGGCGGGAATGTGTTAAAGTTAACGTGGAACTTCACTCTCTCAATCAATATCGACTATTTGTAATCCTTATCCTGCTAGTGTTGGTAAGTAGATAGGAAGACAAATGATGTCATACATCCCAGGAGCCTTCAGGAGGGGAGGATGGTCTTTCTCAGCTAAGCATTCCTGAGCTATGGGCAGATGGATTCCGGGAAGTAAATGCTACATGAATCATCTGCTCTTACTCAGGATGGCCCCAGCCAGAAATGCTGGGGGGGGGGGGGGTCCAAAGTTATTTCTCAAACAAATAAAGCATGGAGAAATGGATGGATGAGTTTACTTTGAATATTTAAAATACAAGACATAGCGTTTTTGGCTTGTGGTGGTCGGATGCCTTGTAGTTCCGCTTTGATCACAAATTATGGCCCTAGAATTATCACTCCCACTCCGACATCCAGAGCAATACTTTACATGTGTGGTAAGTTTAGCGTATACATATATGTGTATCAGACATATGACACGCCTTCATTTGCATGTAAGCGTGGGGGGATGGGGGTGCTTTTAATTTTTTTCTTTTTACATTATTAGTATTTATATTATTTATATATATATATATATATATATATATATATATATATATATATATATATATATATATATATTTTTTTTTTTTTTTACAGTTTTTTTCATTTAACTTTATTGCTATTACAAGAATGCAAACAAGCCCCTTGGTGGAAGCTTTAGGCAGGTGACAGGTTGATGTCTCACTTGCTTTTCAAAGCAGCTAATCAACCACAGATGATGCTTTGGTATCTGCTTCCCAGCTAGAGGATGACTGCTCTGAAACCAGAAGTGATGAAATCATCATCAGTTGTGGGATCATTCGTCATAGAGGAGATGGAGGAATGGATGTTTCTCCATCTCCTCTACAACAAGCCATCCTGATGGTTTAGATAGAAGAGGAGCAGCGCTGTGAGAAATATTCCATGTGATGAACTATTACATAAGTAGAAAACAAAAATTAAAATTAAAAATTAAGGAATTAGGATAAACTCCAAGTTCATAAGTTATATAAACAGCTGGACTGTCCTATTAAGAGCCAATCTTGATGGTAAATACGGGCCGTGAATATGAAAATCAATGAGTCCTTCACCACACCAATGTGATAGTAAAAATTGTGCGCTTACCAAATGGCAAGCTTAGAAGAGCTTGCGACCTTAACCCGGTCGGGGCCTTTCAAGGTGGAACCATCAAGGAGAGACACACCACTTGGTTTGATTAGGCACACTGTTCTTCAGTTACCACTCTAAATGGAGATGTGACCCCAGGCTAGGGATAAACCTCCAAGGAGGTATACCAGAAAAAAACGGAAAGCAACATAGCGTAATCCTGCTTCCACTTTTAATAAAATCAAAAAGAAATGCACTTACATGTAAAAGGATAACAATAAAACATTAGAGCCGTCGTCAGAGTGTGACGAAACGTACGTCGGGCGTGCTGACGTGCTGACGTGCTGCATTTACCGTCTACAGTCTACAGGACGGGCGTTCGCTTTCTAGCCGGCCGGCTCTAATGTTTTATTGTTATCCTTTTACATGTAAGTGCATTTCTTTTTGATTTTATTAAAAGTGGAAGCAGGATTACGCTATGTTGCTTTCCGTTTTTTTCTGGTATACCTCCTTGGAGGTTTATCCCTAGCCTGGGGTCACATCTCCATTTAGAGTGGTAACTGAAGAACAGTGTGCCTAATCAAACCAAGTGGTGTGTCTCTCCTTGATGGTTCCACCTTGAAAGGCCCCGACCGGGTTAAGGTCGCAAGCTCTTCTAAGCTTGCCATTTGGTAAGCGCACAATTTTTACTATCACATTGGTGTGGTGAAGGACTCATTGATTTTCATATTCACGGCCCGTATTTACCATCAAGATTGGCTCTTAATAGGACAGTCCAGCTGTTTATATAACTTATGAACTTGGAGTTTATCCTAATTCCTTAATTTTTAATTTTAATTTTTGTTTTCTACTTATGTAATAGTTCATCACATGGAATATTTCTCACAGCGCTGCTCCTCTTCTATCTAATTTTGTTATGTGTGTATCTCATATTTTAGCAGCTGCTTTATATATTTGATCAATTATTTGTTACATTAGATTGGGTTTATTTCACAATTTATTTTATTTTGTCAATAGGTGGTTTTGCATTTAATATAGCGCGGTGATTCACTCTGTTTTCATCCTGATGGTTTACTGTGGTGCTGGGGTCCATGAACGAACAGGAGAACCTGGGAACCACCACGGCCAGCCATTAAAGAGGTCGTTTTCACAGAGCTCCATTCATCCCTGCCTAGATTGAAACCAGAAGTGATGGAATGTTCGTCACTTCCGGGATCATTCGTCACAGAGGAGATGGAGGGATGGATGTTCCTCCATCTCCTTTGTGTGAGGATGTCCTAGGTGTTTACTGTGGTTCTGGGCTCTACGGAGATACGGGACAGCCTGGGAACCATGGCGGTCAGGAATTAAGGAGGTCCTCTTCACAGAGCTCCATTCATCCCCGTCTAGATTGAAACCAGAAGTGATGGAATCTTTGTCACTTCCGGGATCATTTGTCACAGGGGAGATGGAGGAATGGATGTTTTTACACTTTTTTTCATTTAGCTTTATTGCTATCATAAGAGGGAAGACAGACCCCTTGGTGGAATTTTTGGGCAGGTGACAGGTCTTCTTTAAGGAAGCATCAGAGGTCTATTAAACTCCTGATGTCTCCCCTGCCTTCCAAAGCAGCTAGCCAAGCACAGATCATGCTTGGTTAGCTGCTTCTTAGCTAGGGGATGACAGCTCTGAAACCAGAAGTGATGAAATCATCATCAGTTCTGGGATCATTCGTCACAGAGGAGATGGAGGAATGGATGTTCCTCCATCTCCTCTATGGGAAGCCGTCCTGGTGGTTTATGGTGGTCTTGGGCTCCATGGAGGAACAGGAGAGCCTGGGAATCACCACGGTCAGCAATTAAAGAGGTCCTCTTCACAGCGCTCCATTCATCCCCACCTAGATTGGAACCAAAAGTGATGAAATCATTATAAGTTCTGGGATCGTTTGTCACAAAGGACATGGAGGAATGGATGTTCCACCATCTCCTCTATGGGAAGCCGTCCTGACTGTGTATGGTGGTCTTGGGCTCCATGGAGGAACAGGAGAGCCTGGGAACCACCGCAGTCAGCAGTTGAATAGGTCGTCTTCACAGAGCTCCATTCCCCTCCACCTAGACTGAAACTAGAAGTGATGAAATCACCATCAGTTCTGGGATCATTTGCCACAGAGGAGATGGAAGAATGGATGTTCCTCCATCTCCACTATGGGAAGCCGTCCTGACGGTTTATGGTGGTCCTGGGATCCATGGAGGAACAGGGGAGCCTGGGAACCACCGTGGTCAGCAGTTGAACAGGTCGTCTTCACAGAGCTCCATCCCCCTCCACTTAGACTGAAACTAGAAGTGATAAAATCATCATCAGTTCTGGTATCATTTACCACAGGGGAGATGGAGGAATGGAAGTTCTTCCATCTCCTCTGTGGACAGAGTTGCCACCTCATCCCTTTAAACCCGAACACCTTTGAAATACACAGGTTCTGAGGCTAATTAAATGCAGATAAGCCACCAAGTGAGTTTAATTACCACCTTAATCATCTACAGAACCCGTGTAATTAATATGTGTTCGGGTTTAAAGGTATGAGGTGGCAACCCTATCTGTGGGAAACCATCCTGAGGGTTTTCTGTGTTCCTGGGCTTCATGGAGGAACAGGAGAACCTGGGAACCACCACGGTCAGCAATTAAAGAGGTGGTCTTCACAGAGCTCCATTCATCCCCGCCTAGATTGAAACCACAAATGATAAAATGATCATTAGTTCTGAGAACATTCATCACAGAGGAGATGGAGGAATGGATGTTCTTCCACCTCTTCTTTGGGATGCAGTCCCGATGTTTTTTGTGGACCTGGGCTCCATGGAGGAACAGGAGAGCCTGAAAACCGCCGTGGTCAGCAATTAAAGAGCTCCATCCTTTTCCACCTATAGTACTGTCCGTTCGGAGATCACCTTTAAGCTCTATGGGGTGTAGAGTTCCCCTCTCAGAGGCGGCAGCCATGTCATGTGTGATGTGTCCTGCTCTGACAAGTAAATAATGGGAGATTGAACCGTGGAATAAACCGATCGTCTATGACAAGTGAACCCTTTTCTGCACCCTGCTTCTCGCCCCAGCGGTGGAGGGCGCGCCGATTGTTCCCCCGGTGCCCTCGAGAGGCTCGGCGTGCCCCCGCACTTGTCATTTCTCACAGGCAGGTTAATCCACATTTGGCACAGCCCAAAATTCTTTCAGATAACAACAGGCTCATTAAATTGTCCATCCTTCATGGCCGAGCCGGTGAAAGGCGGCCTTCAGAAAAAAAGAAAAAAAAAAAAAAAAAAGCTTTTCATTCGGACAGGCCCCAGCATGGCTGCCTATTGTCACCCCCCCCCCTCTAAGTTCATTTTCCTCCAGTCGCTTCCCCAAAAGGCAATTTTCAGCTTCTTTGGCCGGCGCAGAGCTCGCTCCGCGGGAACAATGGGCTGAATGGACCCTCCGCCATTGTCTCCTATAAGGCAAAAAAAGAAAGAAAAAAAACAAAAACAAAGCATTTCGGTAAATACAAGAGGCCGGTATGTGGCCGGCGTGTACACACACTGCATGGGATTGGACCCCATTCTACGCTGGTTCATATCTATGCATGTCGGGAAACGCCCCTAAAGTGGCAAACTTTCCCAACGCACAGAGAAAGGCGCTGCCATTTAGCAGACACGCGGCGGTTAGGGTGACCACATTTACAAACTGCCATTCAGGGACATCCCCCCCGCCCACTTCCAAAAAATCAGCTGATTAGACACAAGAGGCGGGATTAATAATTTCTCCAATCACAAGCAGGGGGTGGGGATTGTGCTTCTCCAGACATTCCCAGCCAGGACAAGTACTGTCAGTGAGTAAAGCGGTCATGTGGCGGCCTTTTTTGGGGGCATCAGATTGGCCCGGGGGGAGTGACTTTGTCAGTTTCATTCCGGGACACTGTTTTGTCCTGGAATGAAGGTACCGGGACAGACCTGCAAAATGCGGGACTGTCCTGGGCAATCCGGGACACGTGGTCACCCTAGCGGCGGTGCCATGAATTCTTAATGGGAAATCCTATGCATTTGCAGACATGCGCAATTTTCACACTCACCTGACCGCACGGTGCCCCGCAACACCATGCAGCTTGGCGTGATGCGTTTTCAGAAAAAAGAGCCAGAGACTTCTTTTCTGTGTTTCCTGCACATAGGGGCGGCCAATTGAAATGAATGGACTGCACTACAGACGGTGCGTGGTGGCACGCAAAACAAAAACGTGTGGTTATGCACGATAAATGTACGGAAAATGTGCCCGCGCTTAGTACCAAGAATCAGGAGTTTCATTTCGCGTAGGGCAGCCTATTGAAATGAATGAGCTGCCCTACACGTGGTGAATGGTGACGCTGAAAAAAATGCATGGTGACCCGCCAGATATGTGTGGAAAGGTGCCCGCGCTTGGTCACACCTGTAGGTGTAAGCCAGGGGTCTTCAAACTTTTCAAACAAAGGGCTAGTTTTTTGTCCTTGAGACCTTATGAGGGCCGGATTGTGGACAGCGGGGGGCAGAAAATGTCTTGGGCCCAGCGCTAGTGGGAATAAATATGGCCTCAAGGTTGGTGCTTAGTAGGAGGAATAGTATCCTATCATTGGTATCAGTGGAAGAAATAGTGACCCCTTGTTGGTGTCAGTGGGAGGAATAGTGCCCCAAGGGGCCAGTCTAGCAAAGGGCCACATCTGGCCCTCGGGCCGCAGTTTGGAGACCCCTGGTGTAAGCCAAGAATCAGAAAAAAAAAATTGAGGACCAATCTGCATACTTACCCCCTAAGCATAAATACCCCCTCCTCCTAGAACAAATCACCCCCCCCCTGAAATCCCCTCTCCCAGCACAAGTCTTTGCCCCCCCCCTCCATCCCTCCCTCCCAGCTCAAATCCTCTCTCTATCCAAATCACTCCTCCTTGCACAAATCCTTTATTTCCCAAATTCCCAATCAACCCCTCCCCCACTCCAAATCACCCTCTCAGCACAAATCCCCTCTCCTAGCACAACCCCCCCCCCCAAATTTCTCCTAGCCAGGGCCATCTTTAATATTGATTGGACCCTGGGCAGAACTTTTCTTGGGGCCCCCCAAGCAGTTTCGCTCTCTACCTGCTCTGAGACATACAATAAATAGCAGCTAGACTCAAAATCAGTTTACTGAATCAGATCAGGCAGCTATTGTGATTGGTTGCCAGAGGTTACAGTGTATAATTACCACTCACTGACTGGTTGCTAGAGGTTACAGCACATGATTTCTGCTTGTCGATTGGCTGCTAGAGATTACTGTGGATATGACCTCAGGGGGGCATGATATACATATCAATGCCGACGGCTATACATATGAATGCCGCCATTTACATATGAATGCTGGTAGTTTACATGTAAACACAGGGTCTGCAGGTGAGTCATCTGTACACAACAAAAGGGCAGAGCTGGGCAGCATTAGTAGCAGCACTTCACACTGAGATATTGGGACACAGCACGGGACTAAAACCTCAAGGCACGAGGGAATTTAAACCAGGATAGTTGGCAAGTATGAGGCAGCTGCTTTGGGCCCCACAACAATGACAGGGCCCAGGGCAGCTGCCCCTTTTGCCCTGCCTTAAAAACGGCCCTGCTCCTAGCACAAATACCTCCCGATCATCCCTACTGGTACAAATCCCCCCCCCAAAAAAATGTCCCCTCCTAGCACACAACCCCTCCCCCTATGCCATATCACCTCTTCAAGCACAAACACCCCAAGCCCCCCTCCTAGTACAAATCCTCTTCCCCCTCCCAACTCATATAAACCCCAATCACCTTTCCTAGCACCCCCCCCCATTTCTGCTCCAAGAACAATTCTCACCCCCTGCTGCCCCCCAAATTCCCCCACCCAACACTAAGCATAAATTCCCCCTCCTCCAAGAACAAATCCAACCCCCCCCCCCCCGAAATCCCCTCTCCCAGAACAAGACTTTGCCCCCCCCCTCCCTCCCAGCTCAAATCCTCCTCCTAAAAAAAAAAAATGTCCCCTCCTAGCACATATCCCCTCCCCCTATGCCATATCACCTCTTCTAGCACAAAGACCCCAAACACCCCCCCCTCCTAGTACAAATCCTCTTCCCCCTCCCAACACATATCCCCCCAATCACTTTTCCTAGCACCCCCCCTCCCCAATTTCCACTCCTAGAACAATTCTCACCCCCCTGCTGCCCACCAAATTCCCCCACCCAACACATATCCCCTCCCCAACTCCTTGTTGTGCCTCCCCATCTCACATGATACCACAGTGCCCAGGGCAGCTGCTTCTCCTGCCCACCCCTTGCCCCCGCCCTGTTGGGGTGCCAATTCGAAATGAATGGCACCATATCACACCAATGCATGTAACGTGCATTACCGCGTGCTGCAGTACCACACATGGCAATGATGGCGCATTAATGTGCATTGGATTGGAGGAGGCCATTCAGAATAAATAGCACAACATCACACCAATGCATGCAATGCGGGTTGCTGCACGTTGTGGTACCGCATACGGTAATGAACGTGCATTAATGTGCATTGCATTGGGGCAGCCTATTCATTTGAATAATACAGTGACCCAAAAATGGTAAGACCAATCAGCATGAATGGCACCGCGTCACATCAATGCTTGTAATGTGCGTTGACAGCATGTTGTGCGACCACACATGACAATGAACACGCAATAACGTGCGTTGCATTGGTGTACATGTCGCATTTTCAGTGGAGCAGCACAGGTAAGTGTGTCGCCGAGCATTTCACAGCAACGCACGTTGGTCCGCTAGGTGGCTTGGGGCGCCATTCAGCATGAATGTCGCCACATCACACCAATGCATGTAACATGCATTCCTGCAAGTTTGCAGTACAACACACAGGACCATGCATTAACCACTTAAGGACCAGGCGTTTTTATGGCACTTTATGTTTACCTCAAAAAATAAGCTTTAATGAATTTTAATGCAAAAAACGACAATATATAACCCATTTTTGTTGGTAAAGTATAAAAGACGATGTTGTGCCGAGTAAATAGATACCTAACATGTCACACTTTAAAATTGTGGACGCTCGTGGAATGGTGACAATGATAAATAAAAATCTCCATAGGCGACGCTTTAAAAATGTTTACAGGTTACAGAGGAGGTCTAGAACCAGAATTATTGATCGAGCTGCAGATTTGAAAAGATTAAATATGAGTTTTGACATTACATTAAAGCTGATCTCCAGGCAAAACTGTATTCCTTGATAATCACAAAGGATATAAATCCACTTTATCTGCACCAAACGCTTTACAAACCCAGATATGACCTTGTAAATGTAGCAGTGACATCATCACTGTGCTGTGCATAGCCTGTGCGGAGAGCAGAGCTGTGGGAGGGACAAAGCAGGCTCCACCCACTACAGAAAACTACAGGAGGGGGCGGAGACAAGACCAGTCACCCTGCACAAGGAGAGAGAGAGCGCAGGGTGGTGGGAGGGGCTCAGCAGGCTCCACCCACTACAGAAACCTATAGGAAGGTGCGGAGACAAGACCAGTCACCCTGCACAAGGAGAGAGAGGAGTAGTGGGAGGTGCCCTGCAGGCTTTACCCACTATAGAAAACAACAGGAGGGGGCGGAGACAAGACCGGTCACTCTGCACAAGGAGAGAAAGTAGAGCTGTGGGAGGGGCCAAGCAGGCTCCACTACAGAAAACTACAGGAGGGGGCGGAGACAAGACTGGTCACCCTGTACAAGCAGAGAGCAGAGCTGTGGGAGGGACCCAGCAGGCTCCACCCACTACAGAAAACTACAGGAGGGGGAGGAGACAAGACCAGTCACCCTGTACAAGCAGAGAGCAGAGCTGTGGGAGGGACCCAGCAGGCTCCACCCAAGACAGAAAACTACAGGAGGGGGCGGAGACAACAAGACCAGTTACCCTGCACAAAGAGAGAAAGCAGAGCTGTGGGAGGGGCCTACCAAGCTCTACCCACTACCGAAAACTACAGGAGGGGGCGGAGACAAGACCGGTCACCCTGCACAAGGAGAGAGAAAGTAGAACTTTCGGAGGGGCCCAGCAGGCCCCACCCACTATAGAAAACAACAGGAGGGGCGGAGACAAGACCGGTCACCCTGCACAAGGAGAGAGGAGAGCAGAGCTGTGGGAGGAGCCCAGCAGGCTCCACCCACTACAGAAAATGACAGGAGGTGGCGGAGACAAGACCAGTCCCCCTGTACAAGGAGAGAGCAGAGCTGTGGGAGGGGCCCAGCAGGCTCCACCCAAGACAGAAAACTACAGGAGGGGCGGAGACAAGACCAGTTATTCTACACAAAGAGGGAAAGCAGAGCTGTGGGAGGGACCCAGCAGGCTCCACCCACTACAGAAACCTATAGGAAGGGGCGGAGACTAGACCAGTTACCCTGCACAAGGAGAGAGAGTGCAGAGCGGTGGGAGGGGCCCAGCAGGCTCCACCCACTACAGAAAACTACAGGAGGGGGCGGAGATAAGACCAGTCACCCTCCACAAGGAGAGAGAGTGCAGAGCGGTGGGAGGGGGCCCAGCAGGCCCCACCCACTACCAACATTTACAGGAAGGGGTGGAGATAAGACTAGTGACCCAGGCTCCACCCACCACAGAAACCTACAGGAGGGGGCGGAGACAAGACCAGTCCCCCTGCACAAGGAGAGAGATCAGCAGTGAGCGGTCTTTATTACAGGAAGTCTCACCCTGGATTACTGCACAGATCTGGAGGAAATACACAAAGATCACCGAGAAGAAGACACACGACTGATGGATTTAGATGATATCTTCTTATCCTGGAGTTCAGCTTTAATGATATAAGTTTCTGAAATCAAACTAAAATATGATGCTTGGCAGAAGCCAGCCGCCTCTGCACGGGTCTGCACCGCGTCTTGCTGGGACTTATGGTTCCCCCGGTGACCACAAAGCCCGGGCTGGCTCTGAACTCCCTCTGAGCCTTGAACGCGCTGGGAAAGAAATGCGTCCCTCGCCTGGGGGGTCATGTGACCTAGCGGCGGTGGGGACACTGTAGCAGATGTATCTATTATCATTGTGAGAAAATCCACAGAGAGGCATCAACACAGATTACCAGCGGAGGGAAAGAACGCCTTCCCATCAGACTAAACAAACAAAAACCTGACACATTGTTGCTTCCCTGCGACGTTCCGCCAAGGTTACAGATAGCAACGCACTCAGTTCCGTCACCCCGGACCCCCGTTTTGCTCCAAGCCACCGCGTCACTATGACCATGCAAGGAGAACATCTCACATATAGTATTCATAATGGTGAGAAGAATTGTCCACCTGGTGGGGGGGCTTCCTGCTATCCCCCAGCTCTGGCCTGTGGATAACAATGACCACAGGGCTGTGTTATCTAATCCTTCACACTATACAGGACAAGACAGAATCTCCGACCTCAGGGGGACCTCAGGAGGACCTCAGGGGGGACCTCAGGAGGACCTCAGGGGGGACCTCAGGGGGGACCTCAGGAGGACCTCAGGGAGACCTCCGGGGGACCTCAGGAGGACCTCAGGGGGACCTTAGGGGGACCTCAGGAGGACCTCAGGGAGACCTCAGGAAGACCTCAGGGGGACCTCTGACTTCCAGCTCCAGAGTTGTCCTGAGTAGAGTGGACCTTCTAGAGGTCAATGTACGACATCTCACCGACATCCAATATTTCAGACTATTTTTATTCTAGTTGTTCCAAAATAACACAACAAATACAAAGTATATAGTAACCACCCTTCATCTCCGGAAGGTTTTACACCCCTTCATGACCAGGCCATTTTTTGCTATTCAGCACTGCACTACTTTAACTGTCAATTGCGCGGTCATGCAACGCTGTACCCAAATGACATTTGTATCATTTGTTTCCACAAATAGAGCTTTTCTTTTGTTGGTATTTGATTACCACTGAGTATTTTTTTTTCTTTTATATAACCACCTAATGACTGCCCTCTAGCAGATTTACTTCGGCTGTTCTGTGAAGAATCACAAACACTATATTACCAAAAGTATTAGGACGCTTGACTTTACACGCACATCAACTTTAACCACTTCCTATAGCAGAATGACAGGAAGTGCTTCAGTTATAAGTGGTTCAGTTATCTTGACTGGGCGTCATATGACATCCAGCAGGATAAGCCGCAATCGCGCGCCCGTTAGTTAGGGGGGCTGCGCCCCTGTGCCCTGCATGTAGATTAGGGGGGCGGTGCATGGATTAGGGGGGCGGCGCCCCTGCGCCCTGCATGTAGATTTGGAGGCTGGGCGCATGGATTAGGGGGGCGGTGCATGGATTAGGGGGGCGGCGCCCCTGCACCCTGCATGTAGATTAGGGGGCTGGGTGCATGGATTAGGGGGGCGGGCGCATGGATTAGGGGGCGGAGCATGGATTAGGGGGCGGCACCCCTGCACCCTGCATGTAGATTAGGTGGCCGGGCGTGTGGATTAGGGGGGGTCCTGTGGCTGCACAGAGAGGCTCAGGAACTGTTGGAGGAGTGTTGTCCTCTGCCAACTGGTGAGACAGGGTGGGAGCAGAGACGAGGAGGGTGCCGCACTAAAGCAATTGTTTTGTGTAGAGTGAGATATACCTGATTGATCCTGCCTTCAGCTGTTCCTCCCATCCTTGCTGTGTCCCCACTGCAGGTTGAAATTGTGTAGACCAGCTGGTGTCCTCTACAGAGCATGCTCAATTTCAGTTCCCCAAAACACACTGCACTTGCGATCTGCAGCGGGTGTCAATGTAATGCTTATGACACCCCAAATGCAGATTGCAAACCCATTGCGTTTGCCTGCACCAGATCGCATGGTACAGAAGTACATTACAGTTGCGCCCCGAGCCCACCCTTTTTGAAGCCAATTAAAGCCTCAGGCTTTAATCACGTGCTTAAAAAAAAAAACCTATTGGAATCCATGCGTCCGGTGCCCCGCATGCACATTGGGGGGGGCGGAGCCCCTGCACGACGCATTTGGGCCGCCCACTGACAGAATATATTTATTTTTTTGTGTATTCAGCTGTTTGTTCGGAGTTTAGCTTTATTGAATAAAGTAGGATGTAAATGAGGAGAGGGGGTGGAAACATAGAAAGGGGGGAGGGGGGGTATAAAAAAAAGGGGATTAGGGAAAAAAAAACTATAAATTTTAGACATGTGCAATTCGTTTCGTTCTGAATTTGTTTTTTAACGAATTTCAACAAATTTGTTAATTCGGAAATATACTACTTAATGAAAACCCGTTTAACAATTTTTTCTGAATATACGTAAATTCGATTATTGGAAAATTTGAAAATTTGAATATTGGAAAATTAGTAAATTCGAAAATTCAAAAATTCAAAAATTCAAAAATTCAAAAATTCATAAATTTGAAATTTGAAATTGGAAAATCCGAAAATTAGAAAATCTGATAATATAATAATAATAATAACTTCACTATTACTAACTATTAAATTATAGGCATTGGAATTTCCTTTTAAATTTGGCTGTTAGTGAATGTAAAGAATACAAATTTATCCGAAGTTACGAATTATCTGAAATAATGAATGCTAAACAAATGGAACATAATGAATTAATAATAATAAATACCAATAATAATAATAAAAACTTTTTATTGTTATTATTATTTAGTATTAATTAGTTCGGTTCCATTTGTTTAGATTCGGCATTCGTTATTTCAGATAATTCGTAACTTCGGATAAATTTGTATTCTTTACATTCACTAACAGCCAAATTTGAAAGGAAATTCCAATACCTATAATTTAATATTTAGTAATAATTAGTTAGCTAGTTTGGTTATTCTTTCGAATTTTTGGATTTTATTTTTTATTTTCGGATTTTCGAATTTACGATTTTATGAATTTTCAAATTTATGAATTGTGATCATAACGAATGACCTGAAAAAAAAAAAAAAAAAAAATGAATGAAACGAAAACGAACACATTTTTCGGCAGTGCACATGTCTAATAAATATGGAAAACCGTTCCGCTTGCAGTGAATTATGGAGCGGAGTTCCCCTTTAGTGAGCCTGTCATTAGATGAAAACAATAATATAGTCACAAAGTTTATTCGACTCCATAAAGGTTTACGGTCAGTCGCCGGCGGTCATTCTCCGGCGCGGTGTTGCAGCCCCGGCTCTGGTAGCGGACCCTCCATCCTTCCTGGCGTGTCTGGGCGCGGTTTATTGCGCCGGTCCCATTTACGAGGTGTGAAGTGTTTTTTGTCACACCTCTGGCCTTTCATATGAGGGAGGTGAGAGCGCCTGACACCGGCCCGGCTCTGTGAACTCCTGGCAGCCGTCGCCTCCAGCCCAACATGTGCAGCCAAGTCCATATCCCCCAACAGGAGGGCGCGGCCGCCGATTTATTAATGTCGCCAAAAACGGCACCAATTTATTATATTATATATATCATTTGTATATATATGCTTATTGCATTTAGAAATCATATATACTGTATATACACTATAGTGGGGGTCTGCAAACTGCGACCCTCGAGCCGCATCTGGGGCCACAGCTGGGGGGGGGGGGTAGTGGATCCTCACTGTACACTGACTGCGGGGAGGGGGGAGGGTCACAGAGGCTGTCTATGGCCTCCGCTTCTGATGTAAGGGGAAGGGGGGCTCTGATGTGATGGGGATCCTGATGTAAGGAGGGACTCTGATGTAGAGAAGGACTCTGATGGGGATCCTGATGTAAGGAGGGACTCTGATGTAGAGAAGGACTCTGATGGGGATCCTGATGTAAGGAGGGACTCTGATGTAGAGAAGGACTCTGATGGGGATCCTGATGTAAGTAGGGACTCTGATGTAGAGAAGGACTCTGATGGGGATCCTGATGTAAGGAGGGACTCTGAGGTAGGGAAGGACTCTGATGGGGATCTTGATGTAAGGATTTATAATTAAAAAAAAATTGTGGATGCTGAAGGGGACCCTGATGTAAGGGGGACTCTGATGGAGATCCTGCTGATGTAAGGAGAGACTCTGATGTAAGGGAGCATTCTAATGGGGAACCTGATATAAGGAGGAACTTTGATGGGGACCCTGATGTAAGGGGGATTATGATAAGGGCCTTGATGTGAAAGGAAACTCTTATGGGGACCTTGATGTAAAGGGGGACTCTGGTAGGGACACTGATGTGGGGGGGGGGGGGGGGCACTGATGTGGGGGGGGGGCCCTGATGTAAGGTAGGACTCTGATGGGGATCCAGAATGTAAGGGGGGACTTTGATGGGGACTCTGAAGTAGGGAGGAACTTTGATGGGGACCCTGATGTAAAGAGGACTCTGAAGGGGACTCCGATGTGAGAAGAAACTCTGATGGGGACCCTGATGTAAGGGGGACTCTTGATGGGGACCCTGATCTAAAGGGGGACTCTGGTGGGAACACTGATGTATGGGGGACTCTGATGTAAGGAAGGACTCTGATGGGGATCCTGATGTAAGGATGGACTCCGACAGGGACTCTGATGTAAGGGGGCACTCTGATGGGGATCCTGAAGTAAGGGGGGGATTTTGATAGAGATCCTGATGTAAGGGGGGACTCCAACAGGCGCTCTGATGTAAGGAGGGACTCTGATGGGGACCCTGATGTAAGGGGGAATTCTGATTGGGACTCTGAAATAAGAGGGGACATTGAAGGTGAACCTGATGTAAGGGGGAACTTTGATTGGGATCCTGATATAAAGGGGGATTCTGATGTAAGGAAAGACTCTGATGGGGACACCGATGTAAGGAGGGACTCCAAGTAAGGGGGCATTGATGTATGGGGGACTCTGATTGGGATTCTGATGTTGATGGGGGGGCCGGGGAGATGTAATATGTCTGGTGACAATTAGTAGACCTAACATCAGATATGTGCTCCCATGTGCAGCATACTGAGTAATGTGTTCCCCTTTCATGTATTCCCGCTCCTAGAGATCATAGAACTCCCAATGCCTTCATCTGCATTTCTGTTCAGAAGGACGGCGCAGTCTTTGTTCAGGCATCATGAAGGATAACCATCAACTTCTTGGACTGAGATGTCGGCTCAGAGATGACACAATCATGTAAATCCTGCTGCCAGTGCAGTTCTTGGCTGTGTTCACAAATGTCCGACACAGATCAGCCCCCTGCTGCAACCTCTCACCATGTGTTTTGCTACAAAGCGACAATGTTGCAGTTTGATCATTGGGGGAGGGGAGACTGATGAAATGCTTCCTCCTGCATGCAGCAGACTGATGACATAACTTCAGCCTAGGCAAAGTCAGTGGAGGATGGAGGACTGAGGAAATGCCTTCTCCTGCCTGCAGCAGATATCATCTCAGCCTAGGAAAAGTCACTCTGGGAGGGGAGACTGAGGAAATGCTCCCTCCTGCCTGCAGCAGACTGATGACATCATCTCAGCCTACACAAAGTCACTGGAGGAGGGGAGACTGCGGAAATGCTGCCTCCTGCCTGCAGCAGACTGATGACATCAACTCAGCCTAAGCAAAGTCAGTGGATGAGGGGAGACTGAGGAAATGCTCCCTCCTGCCTGCAGCAGACTGATGACATCATCTTAGCCTACACAAAGTCAGTGGAGGAAGGGAGACTGAGGAAATGCTTCCTCTTGCCTGCAGCAGACTGATGACATCAACTCAGCCTAGGCAAAGTCACTGAGTGGAACTTTATGATGACTTTGTAATGATGAAAGGTGGAGAGTTTCGGACCCGGTTGCTGTACGATGTGACCTGTCAGGGATTTATTGAGGCCGATTTGTCGCGTCCACTTTAAGAACCCTCACTATTCCTCTGAGCACAGAAGGCCGGTGTGGACGCATGATGGAGTTCAGAATAAAGAGGTGCGTCGTCGTTCGTCTTGCGGCCGGGCCGGAGATCGCTCCATCCGACAGTTGTTGATATTGACTCAGCGTTGCCACGTTACAAGGTGAGGACAGCGGGACTCAGAGATAAGCCGAACGTGCTGAGACTTGATCCACCCATTATGGTCAACACGCAGGCTGGAGTATTGATAACCGTAACGTGACACCGCGCCGGCCCGGGAAAACAGCAATTAAGAGCTTGGCGGGATCCGCAGATTATCCACACCTGAGAACAGAGAGCCGCCGCCGCTCTACATCACCGCCATAGGGGCTCATCCACACCTGAGAACAGAGAGCCGCCGCCGCTCTACATCACCGCCATAGGGGCTCATCCGCACCTGAGAACAGAGAGCCGCCGCCACTCTACATCACCGCCATAGGGGCTCATCCACACCTGCGAACAGAGAGCCGCCGCCGCTCTACATCACCGCCATAGGGGCTCATCCACACCTGAGAACAGAGAGCCACTGCCGCTCTACATCACCGCCATAGGGGCTCATCCACACCTGAGAACAGGGAGCTGCCGCCGCCGCTCTACATCACGGCTATAGGGGCTCATCCATGCCTGAGAGCAGAGAGCCACCGCCACCGCTCTACATCACCGCCATAGGGGCTTATCTACATCTGAGAACAGAGAACCGCTGCCGCTCTACATCACCGCCATAGGGGCTCATCCACACCTGAGAACAGAGAGCCACCGCCGCCGCTCTACATCACCGCCATAGGGGCTCATCCATACCTGAGACCAGAGAGCCGCCGCCACCGCTCTACATCACCGCCATAGGGGCTCATCCACACATGAGAACAGAGAGCCACCGCCGCTCTACATCACCGCCATAGGGGCTCATCCATACCTGAGAACAGAGAGCCGCCGCTCTACATCACCGCCATAGGGGCTCATCCACACCTGAGAACAGAGAGCCGCTGCCGCTCTACATCACCGCCATAGGGGCTCATCCACACCTGAGAACAGAGAGCCGCCGCCGCTCTACTTCACCGCCATAGGGGCTCATCCACACCTGAGAACAGAGAGCCGCCGCCGCTCTACATCACCACCATAGGGGCTCATCCACACCTGAGAACAGAGAGCCGCCGCCGCTCTACATCACCGCCATAGGGGCTCATCCACACCTCAGAACAGAGAGCCGCCGTCGCTCTACATCACTGCCATAGGGGCTCATCCACACCTCAGAACAGAGAGCCGCCGCTCTACATCACTGCCATAGGGGCTCATCCACACCTGAGAACAGAGAGCCTCCACCGCTCTACTTCACCGCCATAGGGGCTCATTCACACCTGAGAACAGAGAGCTGCCGCCGCTCTACATCTCCGCCATAGGGGCTCATCCAAACCTGAGAACAGAGAGCCACCGCCGCTCTACATCACCGCCATAGGGCCTCATCCACACCTGAGAACAGAGAGCCACCGCCGCTCTACATCACCGCCATAGGGGCTCATCCACACCTGAGAACAGAGAGCCGCCTCCGCTCTACATCATCGCCATAGGGGCTCATCCTCAACTGGGAACAGAGAGCCACCGCCGCTCTACATCAACGCCATAGGGGCTCATCCACACCTGAAAACAGAGAGCCACGGCCACTCTACATCACCGCCATAGGGGCTCATTCACACCTGAGAACATAGAGCCACCGCTGCTCTACAACACCGCCATAGGGGCTCCTCCACACCTGAGAACAGAGAGCCGCCGCCGCCGCTCTACATCACCGCCATAGGGGCTCATCCACACCTGAGAACAGAGAGCCGCCGCCGCTCTACATCACCACCATAGGGGCTCATCCACACCTGAGAACAGAGAGCCGCCGCCGCTCTACATCACCGCCATAGGGGCTCATCCACACCTGAGAACAGAGAGCCGCCGCCGCTCTACATCACCGCCATAGGGGCTCATCCACACCTCAGAACAGAGAGCCGCCGCTCTACATCACTGCCATAGGGGCTCATCCACACCTGAGAACAGAGAGCCGCCGCCGCTCTACTTCACCGCCATAGGGGCTCATTCACACCTGAGAACAGAGAGCCGCCGACGCTCTACATCACCGCCATAGGGGCTCATCCACACCTGAGAACAGAGAGCCACCGCCGCTCTACATCACCGCCATAGGGACTCATCCACACCTGAGAACAGAGAGCCACCGCCGCTCTACATCACCGCCATAGGGGCTCATCCACACCTGAGAACAGAGAGCCGCCTCCGCTCTACATCATCACCATAGGGGCTCATCCTCAGCTGGGAACAGAGAGCCACCGCCGCTCTACATCACCGCCATAGGGGCTCATCCACACCTGAGAACAGAGAGCCAGCTACGCTCTACATCAACGCCATAGGGGCTCATCCACACCTGAAAACAGAGAGCCACGGCCACTCTACATCACCGCCATAGGGGCTCATTCACACCTGAGAACATAGAGCCACCGCTGCTCTACAACACCGCCATAGGGGCTCATTCACACCTGAGAACAGAGAGCGGCCGCCGCTCTACATCACCGCCATAGGGGCTCATCCACTCCTGAGAACATAGAGCCACCGCTGCTCTACAACACCGCCATAGGGGCTCCTCCACACCTGAGAACAGAGAGCCGCCGCTCTACATCACCGCCATAGGGGCTCATCCACACCTGAGAACAGAGAGCCACCGCCGCTCTACATCACCGCCATAGGGCCTCATCCACACCTGAGAACAGAGAGCCACCACCGCTCTACATCACCGCCATAGGGGTTCATCCACACCTGAGAACAGAGAGCCGCCTCCGCTCTACATCATCACCATAGGGGCTCATCCTCAGCTGGGAACAGAGAGCCACCGCCGCTCTACATCACCGCCATAGGGGCTCATCCACACCTGAGAACAGAGAGCCAGCTACGCTCTACATCAACGCCATAGGGGCTCATCCACACCTGAAAACAGAGAGCCACGGCCACTCTACATCACCGCCATAGGGGCTCATTCACACCTGAGAATATAGAGCCACCGCTGCTCTACAACACCGCCATAGGGGCTCCTCCACACCTGAGAACAGAGAGCCGCCGCCGCCGCTCTACATCACCGCCATAGGGGCTCATCCACACCTGAGAACAGAGAGCCACTGCCGCTCTACATCACCGCCATAGGGGCTCATTCACACCTGAGAACATAGAGCCACCGCTGCTCTACAACACCGCCATAGGGGCTCATCCACACCTGAAGAACATAGAGCCACCGCCGCTCTACATCACCGCCATAGGGGCTCATCCACACCTGAGAACATAGAGCTGCCGCCACTCTACATCACCACCATAGGGGCTCATCCACACCTGGGAACAGAGAGCCAGCGCCGCTCTACGTCACCGCCATAGGGGCTCATCCACACCTGAGAACAGAGAGCCACCACCGCTCTACATCACCACCATAGGGGCTCATCCACACCTGAGAACAGAGAGCCGCCACCGCTCTACATCACCGCCATAGGGGCTCATCCACACCTGAGAACAGAGAGCCGCCGCCGTTCTACATCACCGCCATAGGGGCTCATCCACACCTGAGAACATAGAGTCACCGCCGCTCTACATCACCACCATAGGGGCTCATCCACAGCTGAGAACATAGAGCCACCGCTGCTTTACATCACCGCCATAGGGGCTCATCCACAGCTGGGAACAGAGAGCCAGCGCCGCTCTACATCACCACCATAGGGGCTCATCCACACCTGAGAACAGAGAGATGCCGCCGCCGCTCTACATCACCACCATAGGGGCTCAATCACACCTGAGAACAGTGAGCCGCCGCCGTTCTACATCACCGCCATAGGGGCTCATCCACACCTGAGAACAGAGAGATGCTGCCGCCGCTCTACATCACCGCCATAGGGGCTTATCCACACTTGAGAACAGAGAGCCGCCGCCGCTCTACATCACCGCTATAGGGGCTCATACACACCTGACAACAGAGAGCCGCCGCCGCTCTACATCACCGCCATAGGGGCTCATCCACACCTGAGAACAGAGAGCCACGGCCGCTCTACATCACCGGCATAGGGGCTCATTCACACTTGAGAACATAGAGCCACCGCTGCTTTCCATCACAGCCATAGGGGCTCATCCACACCTGAGAACAGAGAGCCGCCGCCGCCGCTCTACATCACCGCCATAGGGGCTCATCCACACCTAAGAACAGAGAGCCGCCGCTGTTCTACATCACCGCCATAGGGGCTCATCCACACCTGAGAAAAGAGAGCCGCCGCCACTCTACATCACCGCCATAGGGGCTAATCCACACCTGAGAACAGAGAGCCACCACCGGTCTACATCACCACCATAGGGGCTCATCCACACCTGAGAACAGAGAGCCGCCGCCACTCTACATCACCGCCATAGGGGCTCATCCACACCTGAGAACAGAGAGCCGCCGCCGCTCTACATCACCATCATAGGGGTTCATCCTCACCTGAGAACAGAGAGCCGCCGCCGCTCTACATCACCGCCATAGGGGCTCATCCACACCTGAGAACAGAGAGCCACCGCCGCTCTACATCACCGACATAGGGGCTCATCCACACCTGAGAACAGAGAGCCACCGCCGCTCTACATCACCACCATAGGGGCTCATCCACACCTGAGAACAGAGAGCCACCGCCGCTCTACATCACCACCATAGGGGCTCATCCTCACCTGAGAACAGACAGCCGCCGCTGCTCTACATCACCGCCATATGGGCTCATCCACACCTGAGAACAGAGAGCCGCCGCCGTTCTACATCACCGCCATAGGGGCTCATCCACATCCATCACATCCATCGCCTTCCATTATCTAGCAATGCACGGGGATAACAGGACAACTTAACATTTCTATTACCAGACATTGCCCTCTTATGTCTCTCTGAATGAGTTCTGACCAGTCCTGTATGCAGAGTCTCACTCCTTTTGCTGCAGGACAGGATATAATATTTGTAACTCAATTTTTTAGTATGTGTTGGCATCATGCCTCGTTGTATAAAGTTTAATCTGCTTATATTTTACCTTTCCTGTTTCCTCCCTTCCCCCTCATCAACATGCAAATTATGTTTTTTAACCTCTTACACGCTGACCGCCTCCCGGACCTTTAACAGTTCTAAAAGAGCAGAGGCGGGCATTTGGGTCATGTGACCAGCGGCGGCCCGCCCATAAAGGGCGTATGGGTGCCGCCTCCCCTATCCTTGTTTCCGGCCCCCTGTATCTGCATATCAGTGGCGCCAGACCATGGATTCCAATGCGGCGGGGGTGGGTTTTTTTTTCTGAAGCTCCTGATTAGAGCCAGAGGCTCTAATAGGCTTCAAAAAAGGTTGAGCTTGAAGCGCAGAGTATTGCGTTCCGAGGCCACCCAGTTGTGTGACTATAGGGAATTAATTTTATTTTCACACTAAAGTTCCTCTCCCCGCAATCAGGCGGCAGGTCTGTGAGACCTGTCTCCCGATTGGCCATAGTATCAGGCGATCCTATTGGGTGCCTAGCACTTTGGCGGGAAGAGGAGACACATGGCGGAGGAAGCTGGAGGAGGGGACACCGGAGCCGCTGCCCGCACTCAAGGAGAGGAGGAGAGGACACCACAGCCCTGCGGGTAAGTGCCGGACCGCCCGCGGGTGGGGGGTGTTTCAGTGTCATGCCACGCTGTTGGGGGGGGTGTTCTTTGTTTGCCATCCCCCCAAAAGAAGAACCCACCAGCAGCCACTGGCCCCAGGTAACAATCACATGTGATGCTGAGACTCCGTGATTGAAAGACCAGATAGTCAATAAATAAAAGGGACGGGGCCAGGGACAGCCAGGCTGAGGAGAAAAGGGCTAGATGATTCTGGATTTCCTCCAGTCAGGAGCTTCTAATGCACATGGTGAGAAGCTCACAGTGTGCAGTGATATCAGAGGAAGCCATTTCAGTCCAGTAGAGAAGCTTGCCATCCACCCTTCATGGCCTATCTTTTGTAGGAGAGGCCGGGATGGAACACAGCAGTATTCATTCATTCATGAAATCACTTTCCACTGATGAATGGGGTTTAAATGTGCGCGGCAGGTTTTCTGATGAGCGTTCTGCGGCCCATTGGCCAATCGTTTGCACTTTACAGAGATCATTTTAGAACTGTGAAACCTCGGCTGTATAACACCCAATGAACTCGGATGGCGGGGTCTGCGGAGGTGACACAGGGATGTGAATGTGGAAGGAAATTCCGCACTGTGGGAATGGTCGGGAGAAGTCACATCTCCATGGGAAGATCCTCATGCATCTCCTTCATCAGACAGATGACACATGAAAGCTGCTACACATTGGATACATGGACATGGATGTGCCGTATACAGCTGGACATTCACACACTTCATCCTGATACATTGTATCACCTGCAGAACCCGAGGAGGGGACCAGGAATGGCTGCAGATTATTCTCCCAGACATTTCAGTCTTCAGTATAAAGTGAATGCATGGACCCCAAGTCTCTGTCATTGGTCTGGGACCCTTGGGTGTCAGTGTGTCATTGTTCTGGGCCCCCAAGTGTCAGTGTGTCATTGTTCTGGGCCCCCAAGTGTCAGGGTGTCATTGTTCTGGACCCCCAAGTGTCAGTGTGTCATTGTTCTGGGGCCCCCAAGTGTCAATGTGTCATTGTTCTGGGGGCCCCCAAGTGTCAGCGTTTTTTAAGGTTCTGGGCCCCAAAGTGTCAATGTGTCATTGTTCTGGGGCCCCCAAGTGTCAGTGTGTCATTGTTCTGGGGCCCCCAAGTGTCAGTGTTTTTTAAGGTTCTGGGCCCCAAAGTGTCAGTGTGTCATTGTTCTAGGGCCCCCCAAGTGTCAGTGTGTCATTGTTCTGGGGCCCCCAAGTGTCAGTGTGTCATTGTTCTGGGGCCCCCAAGTGTCAGTGTGTCATTGTTCTGGGCCCCAAGTGTCAGTCTGTCATTGTTCTGGGCCCCAAGTGTCAGTGTGTCATTGTTCTGGGCCCCAAGTGTCAGTGTGTCATTGTTCTGGGCCCCAAGTGTCAGTGTGTCATTGTTCTGGGCCCCAAGTGTCAGTGTGTCATTGTTCTGGGCCCCAAGTGTCAGTGTGTCATTGTTCTGGGCCCGAGTGTCAGGGTGTCCTTTTTCTGGCCCCCCAAGTGTCAGGGTGTCCTTGTTCTAGACCCCAAGTGTCAGTGTGTCATTGTTCTGGGCCCGAGTGTCAGGGTGTCCTTTTTCTGGCCCCCCAAGTGTCAGGGTGTCCTTGTTCTAGGCCCCAAGTGTCAGGGTGTCCTTGTTCTGGGCCCCAAGTGTCAGTGTGTCATTGTTCTGGGCCCCGAGTGTCAGGGTGTCCTTGTTCTGGGCCCCAAGTGTTAGTGTGTCATTGTTCTGGGCCCCAAATGTCAGTGTGTCATTGTTCTGCGCCCCAAGTGTCAGCATGTCCTTTTTCTGGGCCCCGAGTGTCAGGGTGTCCTTTTTCTGGGCCCCAAGTATCAGTGTGTCATTGCTCTGGGCCCCAAGTGTCAGTGTGTCTTTGTTCTGCACCCCAAGTGTCAGTGTGTCATTGTTCTGGGCCCCAAGTGTCAGTGTGTCATTGTTCTGGGAGTCCAAAGAGTTGGTGTATTCATCTTTAGGGCTCCAAGTGTCAGTGTGTCATTGTTCTGGGGCCCCCAAGTGTCAGTGTTTTTTAAGGTTCTGGGCCCCCAAGTGTCAGTGTGTCATTGTTCTGGGGCCCCCAAGTGTCAGTGTGTCATTGTTCTGGGGCCCCCAAGTGTCAGTGTGTCATTGTTCTGGGGCCCCCAAGTGTCAGTGTGTCATTGTTCTGGGTCCCCCCAAGTGTCAGTGTGTCATTGTTCTGGGCCATAAGTGTCAGTGTGCCATTGTTCTGGGACCCCCAAGTGTTAGTGTGAAATTGTTCAGGACCCCCAAGTGTCAGGGTGTCCTTTTTCTGGGCCCCAAGTGTCAGTGTTATTGTTCTGAGCCCCAAGTGTCAGTGTGTCATTGTTCTGGGCCCGAGTGTCAGGGTGTCCTTTTTCTGGGCCCCAAGTGTCAGTGTGTCATTGTTCTGGGCCCCCAAGTGTCAGTGTGTCCTTGTTCCGGGCCCCAAGTGTCAGTGTGTCATTGTTCTGGGCCCCCAAGTGTCAGTGTGTCATTGTTCTGGGCCCCAAGTGTCAGTGTGTCCTTGTTCCGGGCCCCAAGTGTCAGTGTGTCCTTGTTCTGGGCCCCAAGTTTCGTTGTGTCATTGCTCTGGGCCCCAAGTGTCAGTGTGTCCTTGCTCTGGGCCCCAAGTGTCAGTGTGTCCTTGTTCTGGGCCCCAAGTTGCAGTGTGTCATTGTTCTGGGAGTCCAAAGAGTTGGTGTATTCATCTTTAGGGCTTCAAGTGTCAGTGTGTCATTGTTTTGGAACCCTATTTTATATCAGTGTGTCATTGATTCAGACCCCCAAATGTCAGTGTTTTATTGATCTGGGACCCCCAAGTGTCAGTGCACCAATTATTCTATTACCCCCAGGGTCAGTGTGTTATTGTTGAAATTAATCTCCAGTTCTCCATATTAGAGGACCTATAGGTAGACCAAGCCATAGCTGAACCCTTCATCAGCGAGACGCTCTACCATCCTCATTGCTTCCATAGCAGGCTGAAGGGAACCAGCAGGAGAAGTGGCAGCAGACAACCAGAAAAGGGCAAAAGAGGACACGCATTTATATTCTGTCCAGGCGGCGATTTTGTTTGTTTTTTCCCCCCTTCACCCAACATACACTCTTTCACAAGGGGAGCCCATTGCCGTTTTCTCAATGAATGTTGCAAGTTTACTTAATAGAATTGAAACCAGCTGAGGCTTTTGTTCATTTGCATAAAAAAAGTTCAATAAAGATTTGTCCTGATTCAAGCTTATTGTAAAGAAAAAAAAAAAAGACATTGGAGATGTAAGCCTGGACTCCTGTACCAAGAATGGTGCCTCACAGCTGACGGGCTGAAAGGCCCTATTTCAGGACGGGGGAGCCCTGTATTCTGGTGCTGTAGCTCTGCCAGTCTTCTGGGGGCTGAAAGGAAAGGAGTTTGGCAAGAACAAACTGTACAGTAGCGGCCCTTGAATGGGGGGATGTGGTTTGTCCTTAGTCCTTACACAATACATCGCCCCACTCCACGGCTCGGGGCTGCTTCTCGCACATCTTGAGAGGCAGCTATTTAAAGTAACAACTTATTTTTACCCTCTTTTCTTTAAAAAAGTTCTCAGGCTGGAGTGCTCCATGGATCCTGGAGGATAATATAATCCAGCACACCCAAGGCGCTCGGTTTTTAAAGCGAGCCTCCGGAGGTGGAAATATACCCGTTTTTAAAGGATCCGTCATCTTTATCCTGCCCTAACTACCCAACGACTCTAACAAGCCATCTACAAAGGGAAGAACTTTTATTGTCTGTGCTTTCTCCAGGTCACACTAGAAATTAACACCGGGTGCAATAAAAATGTGAAGCACACAAAAAAGTGCAAAGGGTGTACACATGGTCCTCTTCCGAAGAGAAAGAACCTTGGATGTAATCTCCCGAGGTGCAAGGCTCCTGATGGGGATTGGCGTACTTATGGTCTACCATGCTAAAACTAGGGGGACCACACTCTTCAGGGGACCTGCCACGGCCAACCCAAGTACTAGATGGGGCTACTACTAACGAAGACCCTATGGGAAAGGGAGAACCTGACTGTAAGGCTATGTGCCTCCCCCCCCCAAGACTTTTAGGAACCACTCCCTACTATTTGGAGGTGAGAAAAGTGCATTGTGCTGTGCAAAACAAATACAGTATCTCACAAAAGTGAGTACACCCCTCACATTTTTGTAAATCTTTTCTTCTATCTTTTCATGTGACAACACTGAAGAAATGACACTTGTCTACAATGTAAAGTAGTGAGTGTACAGCTTGTATAACAGTGTAAATTTGCTGTCCTCTCAAAATAACTCAACACACAGCCATTAATGTCTAAACCGCTGGCAACAAAAGTGAGGACACCCCTAAGGGAAAATGTCCAAATTGGGCCCAATTAGCCATTTTCCCTCCCCGGTGTCATGTGACTCGTTGGTGTTACAAGGTCTTAGGTGTGAATGGGGAGCAGGTGTGTTAAATTTGGTGTTATCGCTCTCACTCTCTCATACTGGTCACTGGAAGTTCAACATGACACCTCATGTCAAAGAACTCTCTGAGGATCTGAAAAAAAGAATTGTTGCTCTACATAAAGATGGCCTAGGCTATAAGAAGATTGCCAAGACCCTGAAACTGAGCTGCAGCACGGTGGCCAAGACCATACAGCGGTATAACAGGACAGGTTCCATTCAGAACAGGCCTCGCCACTGGTCGACCAAAGAAGTTGAGTGCACGTGCTCAGCGCCATATCCAGAGGTTGTCTTTGGGAAATAGACATATGAGTGCTGCCAGCATTGCTGCAGAGGTTGTAGGGGTGGGGGGTCAGCCTGTCAGTGCTCAGACCATACACCGCACACTGCATCAAATTGGTCTGCATGGCTGTCGTCCCAGAAGGAAGCCTCTTCTAAAGATGATGCACAAGAAAGCCTGCAAACAGTTTGCTGAAGACAAGCAGACTAAGGACATGGATTACTGGAACCATGTCCTGTGGTCTGATGAGACCAAGATAAAATTATTTGGTTCAGATAGTGTGAAACGTGTGTGGCGGCAACCAGGTGGGGAGGACAAAGACAAGTGTGTCTTGTCTACAGTCAAGCATGGTGGTGGGAGTGTCATGGTCTGGGGCTGCATGAGTGCTGCCGGCACTGGGGGGCTACAGATCATTGAGGGAACCATGAATGCCAACATGTACTGTGACATACTGAAGCTGAGCATGATCCCCTCCCTTCAGAGACTGGACCGCAGGGCAGTATTCCAACATGATAATGACCCCAAACACACCTCCAAGATGACCACTGCCTTGCTAAAGAAGCTGAGGGTAAAGGTGATGGACTGACCAAGCATGTCTCCAGACCTAAACCCTATTGAGCATCTGTGGGGCATCTTCAAACAGAAGGTGGAGGAGCACAAGGTCTCGATCATCCACCAGCTCTGTGATGTCATCATGGAGGAGGGGAAGAGGACTCCAGTGACAACCTGTGAAGCTCTGGTGACCTCCATGCCCAAGAGGGTTAAGGCAGTGCTGGAAAATAATGGTGGCCACACAAAATATTGACAGTTTGGGCCCAATTTGGACATTTTCACTTAGGGGTGTACTGACTTTTGTTGCCAGCGGTTTAGACATTAATGGCTGTGTGTTGAGTTATTTTGAGGGGACAGCAAATTTACACTGTTATACAAGCTGTACACTCACTACTTTACATTGTAGACAAGTGTCATTTCTTCAGTGTTGTCACATGAAAAGATAGAAGAAAAGATTTACAAAAAAGTGAGGGGTGTACACACTTTTGTGAGATGCTGTTATTACCAAGGTGCTAGACAATGGCTGGTATAATATTTCCTCTGGTGCCAACCGAAAGGCCCAGCCCAGGAGGCAGGTGTGGAAAAAACATGCAACCAATGTGCCATACTGAAAATGTAGTGGGTTACCCCACAGTGAATTTTCTGGCACCCCTGGACTGCCACTCCAGGGGCATGAGCAATGCCAGCTTTCCTCACCCTGGCCCCTGGCCAGACAAATCCAGTACCACGTGTTAAATGAAAAGAAAGAAAAAGAGTGCACCAGCCTAGTGCATTATCCTTGACAGATTTATTAATTAAAAACAAGATAAAAACTACTCACAAAGGTCGAAGAAAAAATCGCATTGTATATGGCACAGAGGCAAATAGTCCAGTGGTAGCAGCTTTCCAGGTCCCAGGAAGGAGGCGTACGGACTACTGCTGGCTAACGCGTTTCGAAGGTTACCCTTCTTCATCAGAGCCTTCCCAGCACCACCCCTACCAGAAAGGCATTAGTACACAGAGAGAGCTCGGTCTTCAACTAGGTACAAGCCTGGTAAACCAAGCCAGAATGAACCTGGGAGGAAATGAGCCCTCTCACCATACCCACCTTGTTACATCAGGAATTGCTAACCGGTTCTCCATATTGGCAAAGGGAACCGGCATTCTAGGGCTGTCCCCCAAAAGAAAGTGCCTCCGGTTAAAAGAATGTGTTCCTGATTTTTTTTTCCATTTTTAGGAATGGTGGTCCTGGCCCGGGCGGCTGTGGGTAATCCATCATAGCAACATTTCCGTGATTGGCCTGCAGAAGAAGGAAGGAGTGGAAGGGGTGTGTCCAGGGTCGTTGGATGATGCCCATATCGCAAGGTCTTGTGAAGACTTTTTTGTGAAGAGGGAACCCACCAGCAGATGGTGGACTGCGGGGACTCACCAACAACGACATACCAAGGTCCAGTGGGTACAATTCAGGGGGGGGGGGAATTTGTGTTGGAGGTGGTTTTGTCATGGGGGGGGTTGGGGGTCATATTGGGAGGAGGATTTCTATTTAGGAGGCACTCCGTGCTTTACTTACTTTTCGCCTCCACACTCTGTGTCTTATGAAGTCTTGACCCAGAGCAAAGTAGACATCAGGTGCAGCATGCTTCACGTGTGTCTATTATCTTCATCCCCAATAAAAGTAGGTGTGGTCAGTAGAGTATCCCCACACAGAGAGCAATGGTCCTTATCTGGTAGTCTTTTCAGACTTCTGCAGAGAAATCACTGCTTCCACACAAAGAGCAACAGTGAGAAAACTACCAGATAAGGACCCTTCCAATAGAGAGCTCTCCCTCTGACTCGCAATGGTGAGAAGACTACCAGATAAGGAGCACTCCGATTGGAGAGCTCCAGCTCTGACTCAGCAGGGGTTGTGTCAGACCTCTTCAGAGAGATCACTGCTTCCATGCAGAGAGCAGCGGTCCTTATTTGGTCGTCTTCTCAGACCTCTGCAGAGAGATCACTTCTTCCACACAGTGAGCAACGGTGAGAAGACGACCAGATAAGTTTATGACTAAGGCCTTATAGGCTGAAACACGTCAACTGACTTAATCTGCATTTGTTTACTGTGAATATTCAATAAAATGAAGAAATTTTAAGAGCAATAACCGGAGTGCGGATCATTTTTTCTACATTACCAGATAATGACCCTTCGAATTGAAGCGCTCCAGCTCTGACTCAGCAGGGGGTGCATCAGACCTCTGCAGAGAGAACACTGCTTCCACACAGAGAGCAGCGGTCCGTATCTGGTAGACTTCTCAGACCTCTGCAGGAATGAAACGAACTGCACATGTCTAATGGGAAATGTTCTGTTGTTTGTATGAGCAAAGCCCCTTCCAAGTGCACCCTTCTGTCAAGGCTAGTTATAGACTGAGGTGGTTGCCATTTATCTTTCTGACTACCAGGTAAGGACCCTTCTGATCGGAGAGCTGTAGATCTGACTCAGCAGAGGGTGTGTCAGACCTCTGCAGAGAGACCACTGCTTCCACACAGAGAGCAATAGTGAAAAGACTACCAGATAAGGACCACTCCGATTGAAGAGCTCCACCTCTGACTCAGCGGGGGGGGTGTCAGACCTCTGCAGAGAGATCACTGCTTCCACACAGAGAGCAGTGGTCCTTATCTGGTAGACTTCTCAGACCTCTGCAGAAAGATCACTGCTTCCAAATAGTGAGCAACGGTGAGAAGACTACCAGGTAAGGACCACTCCAATTGAAAAGCTCCAGCTCTGACTCAGCAGGGGGTGCATCAGACCTCTTCAGAGAGACCACTAATTCCCCACATAAAGCAATGGCCCTTATCTGGTAGTCTTCTCAGACCTCTGCAGAGAGATCACTGCTTCCACGCAGAGGGCAGCGGTCCTTATCTGGTAGACTTCTCAGACCTCTTCAGAGAGACCACTGCTTCCACAAAGTGAGCAACGGTGAGAACTTGAAGAATACCAGATAAGGACCCTTCAAATTGAAGAGCTCCAGCTCTGATTCAGCAGTGGGTGCATCAGACCTCCGCAGAGAGAACACTGCTTCCACACAGAGCAGCGGTCCGTATCTGGTAGACTTCTCAGACCTCTGCAGAGAGATCACTGCTTCCACACAGAGAGCGACGGTGAGAAGACTACCAGGTAAGGACCAGTCTGATCGAAGAGCTCCAGCCCTGACTCAACAGGGGGTGCATTAGACCTCTTCAGAGAGACCACTGATTTCCAACATAGAGCAATGGTCCTTATCTGGTAGTCTTTTCAGACCTCTGCAGAGAGACCACTACTTCCACACAGAGAGCGACGGTGAGACGACTACCAGATAAGGACCCTTGCCCTCTGTGTGGAAGCAGTGATCTCTCTACAGAGGTCTTGTCAGAAACCATGAATGCAGATTGAGACAGAAGTACAGTTAAATCACACTTGTTTAATAATAATAATAATAATAATAAAAAAAGTTAAACAGAGTAAATGTAGTCCAAACATAGCCAGAGTTCAGGAACCGGAACAGATAGTCAGACAAGCCAAAACGTCAGGGAGCCGGAGATCAGCGTAGTAGAACAGCAAGCAGGATCTGGAGCCAGAAGGGATGTCAGCCAAGCAAGTCTTTAACAGGAACACAGGAGAGCGACTCTAGAGATGTGACCAAGGCGAAAGCAGAGATCATCTGGGCTGGACGGTTTAAGTAGGCAGGACTGACGAGCAGGATATCATCAACAGGTGAGTAACTGTGGAGAGAGAAAGGAGCTGGCAATTAGCCGACAGCTGAAAGGCCAGCTCAGAGAAGGAAGGGCTGAACTTGGCCCTGACAGGTCTAACCCCCTTCAGAGTCAGAGCTAGGACTCTCCAATCAGAAGGGAACATGGGCTTTTCTAGTTGCAATATTATAGGCCTGAACCATCAGGAGGGGTGTGGCACATCTGGAGGGAGACCACTGCTTCTACAGAAAGACCGATGGTCCTTCTCAGCAGCATGCTGGCAGGGGATGTGATTTTCTACTCAGGTCTGTGGCTGCTTTCTAAAGATAATAATGCATGCTGGGTATTTTTAGCCATCCATTATCTGTGGCCCTTGTGGATTTATACCCTGTTCCATTGGAGTTTGATGGTTGACGCTAAACGGAAAGCTGTACGCTCTAAAAAAAAAAAAATTTGGTGGCCAATAAATGAGCTTTGACCCAAAGTTTACTCTTTTCTTAAAAAAAAAACAAAAAAAAAGGTAAATAAATGCAGCAAATAAAAAAAAATCCTGCGGCAGGGGAAGGGGCTCGGCGGGCGCTGCTCCATCTTCAGTGAGAGAGAAGCAAAAAAAAAACCACAAAGGCGGACGCAGTAAACCGTCACAACCCTGACAGATAAAGAGATACGAGGCCAGTCCTGCCTTGTTCTCACAGTCCTCTGGTTTGGGCCGCCGAGCCCCGGCAACGGCAAAGCATGCATAGCTAAAGCGCCCGGCTGTTTGAGGTCCTTTGTATGATCCCCGAGCTCCACCACAGTCCTGGTTATTGAATCTTCCAGGACACCCAAATCAGCCCTGCAGAGCGGATGGTGGACGGCGGACGGCGTCCCGACACTTCCGCGCTTCACTCACACTTGTAGCCCAAAAAACAATGAAAATAGTACGGCTGGAATGATCCCCAAAACCTGTGTCAGCCGGATCAGCCTGTCAATAGATTGGCGCAAGATGGGTAAAAAAAAAAAAAAAAAAAAAAACCTTAAGGCTTCACAACCACTTTTTACATTAACCACTTCAATACCAGGAACTTTTACCCCCTTCCTGCCCAGGCCAATTTTCAGCTTTCAGCGCTCTCACACTAGACATGTGCACTGCAGAAAAGTTTGTTTTCGTTTTATTTGGTCTTTTTTTTTTGTGTTTTTTTTTTGGTTTTCGGGTCATTCGTTATGATCACAGTTTGTAAATTCATAAATTCGAAAATTCGTAAATTCGAAAATGTGAAAATTCTAAAATTCGTAAATTCTAAAATGTGAAAATTCAAAAATTTGAAAATTCGTAAATTCGAATATCCAAAAATCAAAAAGAAAATTCGAAAGAATAACTAACTAAATAACTAATAATAACTAACTAATAATTAAATTATAGGTATTGGAATTTCCTTTCAAATTTGGCTGTTAGTGAACGTAACGAATACGAATTTATCCGAAGCTACGAATTATCCGAAATAACAAATGGAACGGAACAAATTAATAATAAATAATAATAATAAAAATAAAAAGTTTTTATTTTTATTATTATTATTTATTATTATTAATTTGTTACGTTCCATTCATTTAGATACGGCATTCGTTATTTCGGATAATTTGTTACTTCGGATAAATTCATATTTGTTACCTTCACTAACAGCCAAATTTGAAAGGAAATTCCAATACCTGTAATTTAATTATTAGTTAGTTATTATTTCAGATTTTCGAATTTTGGGGTTTTTGGATTTGAGAATATCGAATTTCCGAATTTCTGAATTTTCACATTTTCAAATTTACGAAATTTCGAATTTTTAAATTTTCAAATTTTCAAATTTACGAGTTCACAAATTTTCGAATTTTTGAATTTTAGAATTTTTGAATTTTCGAATTTTCAAATAGTCACATTTTTGAATTTTCGAACTTACAAATTTACGAATTTTCAAATATTCGAATTTACGAATATTTGGAAAAATTCGTTAAACGGGTTTCCCTTAATTCGGATTTTTATGAATTAATGAATTTGCCGAAAATTCGTTAAAAAACGAATTCAGAACGAAACAAATCTATCTCACACTCTATCTTTGAATCTATCTCACACTTTTGAATGACAATTGCGCGGTCGTGCTACACTGTATCCATATGAACTTTTTATCATTTATTTCACACAAATAGAGCTTTTTTTTTTTGGTGGTATTTAACCACTTGCTGACCAGCCACAGTATATATACTGCGGCAGGTCGGTTCTATTGCGCGAAACGACATACTTAGCCAGCGGGGGTGCGCGCGCCCGCGTTGATTAGCCCGGAGGGGGAGCCAATCAACGGGTCCAGCGGACGCGATGTCAGCCGGCCACCTGCAATCGCTTCCCAGAGAGGCAGAAGGGTGATCTGCTGATGTAAACAAGGCAGATCCGCCATTCTGACCAGGGCCATCTTTAGTGTTGATTGGACCCTGGCCAAACTTCTTCCTGGGCCCTTCCCAATCCACTTATCAACTAATTGCAGGCAGTTACGGGCTTAAAGGGGAGCTGCTTTGGGCCCAACAGCAATGATTGTGCCCGGGGCAGCTGCCCCTTTTGCCCTGTGTTAAAGACGGCCCTGGTTCTGGTCATCTCTGTGTTCACCCAGTCAGTCCATCCCCCACACAGTTAGTAAGCACCCCCCCCTAGGGACACACCTAACCCTTTGATCGCCCCCGATGTTAACCCCTTCCCTGCCAATGTCATTTATACAGTAACAGTGCATATTTTTAGCACTGTAATAACGTCACTGGTCCCCAAAAAAGTGTCAGTTAGGCGTACAATTTGTCCGCCACAATGTCGCAGTCCCGCTAAAAATCGCTGATCGGCGCCATTACTAGTAAAAAATGTAAATAAATAAAAATTCCATAAATCTATCCCATAGTTTGTAGACGCGATAACTTTTGCGCAAACCAATCATTGTCCGTTAAAGCAACGCAGTGCCGTATTGCAAAACAATGGCCTGGTCATTAAGGGGGTAAAACCTTCCGGGGCTGAAGTGGTTAATCACCACTGGGGTTTTTATTTTTTGCTAAATAAACAAAAAAAGACTGAAAATGTAAAAAAAAAAAAAAAAAAAAAAGAAAACATGTTTTTCTTTGTTTCTGTTATAAAATTTTGCTAATAAATAAACTTTCTTCATACATTTAGGTCACAATGTATTCTGCTCCATTTCTTTGGTGAAAATAACCCAAATCAGTGTCTATTATTTAGTCTGTAGGAAACTTATAGAGTCCACAATCTATGGGATATAGATCTGACAATCCATCAATCCTGATGTACCGACGGCCGGTCTAATTTCTTGAGGCTGGAAAATGCCAGGAAAGCACAAATACCCCCCAAATCACCCCTTTTTGGAAGGCAGACAGTCCGAGGTATTTAGTACGAGCCCTGGGGAGTTTTTTGAAGTTGTCATTTTTTGTCACCATTTTTTGGAAAATGAAGAAATTAAATAAAATTTCCCCACAATTTTTCACCAATGCAGTACAGTGTTATCATATAATGGGCGTGGCAGTGATCAGAAACACTGACTGGTGACAGTATGTGGAAAAAAAAAAAAAAATGTAATATATATAATTTTTTTACACCGGAGCAATACAGTGTTACCATAGTAACAATGTACTACTCTGGGGAAGTGATTATTATTTTTTTTTTTTTTTTTACACATTATGATTGTTTATACCAGTCAATTTCACTGGTATAAGCAGCCATATTTACAGAATGAAACTGATCCATTCAATGTGTTTTATTGTAATTAGCTGTGGTGGTCCGTCCATAAGGGCGCACGGGCGCCGCCCCCTCTCTCCAGCCACCCCCTCTAGCAACAATAGATAGATTCATGCATTGCATAAATCTATCCATGGCTGCCGCTGCCATCCCCTATTCAGGCGCCTTTTTGGACACCGGGCGCCTGAATTACAGCTGGAGGGGGGTGTTTTTGAAGCACCTGATTAAAGCCATAGGCTCTAATAGGCATCAAAATAGGTGACCTGCGAGCGCCATGCTGGGCGCTCGCAGGTCACTCAGCTTTGTTAGAAAAGCAAATGAATATTCGCTTTCCTAACACTAAACCACCTCTCCGCCAATCAGGTGCTCGGATCTGTTACCCGTCACCTGATTGGCTGAAACAACAAGCGCTGTGATTGGACGCCACTGAGACAGGGTAAGTACAGATGGCGGGCAGGGGGTACACTGGCAGCATTTGATATGGCACAGTGGCTGCGTTTGATGGGGCACAGTGGGAGCATTTGATGGGGCATAGTGAGGTTGCATTTGATGGGCACAGTGAGGCTGCATTTAATGGGCACAGTGAGGCTGCATGTGATGGGCACAGTGAGGTTGCATTTGATGGGGCATAGTGAGGCTGCATTTGATGGGCACAGTGAGGCTGCATGTGATGGGCACAGTGAGGTTGCATTTGATGGGGCACAGTGAGGCTGCATTTGATGGGCACAGTGAGGCTGCATTTGATGGGGCACAGTGACTGCTTATGATGTCATAGTGGCTGCATATTATGGGCACAGTGGCTGTATTTGATGCTGAACAGTGGCCGCATTCAATGGGGCACATTTGCTGCATAAGATGGGCACAGTAGCTGTATTTGATGGGGCACAGTGGCAGCATTTGATGGGGCACAGAGGGAGCATTTGATAGGGCACAGTGAGGCTGCATTTGATAGGGCTGTATTTGATGCTGCACAGTGGCCGCATTCAATGGGGCACAGTTGCTGCATATGATGGGCACAGTGGCAGCGTTTGATGGGCACCATGACTGCGTTTGATGGCACAGTGTCGGCAATTGATGGGCACAATGAGGCTGCAATTGATGGGGTTTTCTTTCAGAATTTTTCAGTTGTTTGCGCCCCCAAAAAATTTTGAGCACCAGCCGCCACTGGTCACATCTATCACATGGTACCGATGGGCTGTGATTGGCCTTGTCTGTGCCATGTAATCACTGTGACCAATCACAGCTACACAATTTTACTCAATGGATGGTATGAAAGGAAGCCATCCATTGTTTACAACTGTCATGTGATCTGCTGTGATTGGTCAAAGAGATCACATGGTACCGGCAGTGAGCCAGTTCACTGATCAGTGATCATTAACACCGCTGACAGGTTGTGGGTACGTGCGAGGTGCGATCTGGGAGGATGTCATATGACTGTAAATCAGCTGGAGCTCCCTCCCCTGTCACCATTTTTCTCTTGGTGTCCGGAAAACTTGTCAGAAGGGACTGATGCTGATAGCAAAGGAAGGAGGCAGCAGACAGAAATTACACTTAGTGCTCTGGACTGAGACAAGTACACATTATAGAGGGATATGCTTTGTTCATATTTCATGTCTGAGGTTTACAACCACTTTAATCTAAAATTTAATAGCTTTGTGTCTATTTCTTCTCTCTGAATTCTTTATCGAGTTCTTATGCGGAATGTTTCTTGTATTTGATAACATTATTGTTATGTCCTCATTTCATATGATGATAATATATAAATATAGAGGAGAAAGAACAAGTTTTTCATACAGCAGAAGGTGCCGGGAGCTTCCATGATCCACATGTAGGGGAACTTCCAACCTTGGAGGTCCTTCGGATCATCGTGTGGCGGGCAGATCCACCATTACAGGAGACTTTAGAAGTTTGTGTGACATGGAATGTGATGGCTAAAGATACATTTATTAACCAGTTTGTTAAAATACCTTATAATTATCCCTCTGCACACTGCTGTACACCCCACACATTTCCAGCAAACCTCTGTCTAAAAACAGGGACTGCATGGTTTGCATATTCTCCAATACAAGTTCAAGCTGTCCAACCATGTCATAGTGATCCCTCTCTGGCCAACTGTGTCAAGGTGATCCCTCTCTGGCCAACTACATTAAAGTGATCCCTCCCTGGCCAACCGTGTCAAAGTGATCCCTCTCCGGCCAACCGTGTCAAAGTGATCCCTCTCTGGCCAACCGTGTCAAAGTGATCCCTCTCTGGCCAACTACATCAAATTGATCCCTCTCTGGCCAACCATGTCAAAGTGATCCCTCTCTGGCCAACTACATCAAAGTGATCCCTCTCTGGCCAAATGTGTCAAGGTGATCCCTCTCTAGGCAAATTGTGCCAAAGTGATCCCTCTCTGGCCAACTATGTCAAAGTGTTCCCTCTCTGGCCAAATGTGTCAAGGTGATCCCTCTCTGGCCAAATGTGTTGAAGTGATCCCTCTCTGACCAACTACATCAAAGTGATCCCTCTCTTACGAAATGTGTTGAAGTGATCCCTCTCTGGCTAACTGTGTCAAAGTGATCCCTCTCTGCTCAACTGTGTCATAGTGATCCCTCTCTGCTCAACTGTGTCATAGTGATCCCTCTCTGGCCAACTGTGTAAAAGTGATCCCTCCAGCCCAACTGTGTTGAAGTGATCTCTCTCTGGCTAACTACATCAAAGCGATCCCTCTCTGGCCAAATGTGTCAAAGTGATTCCTCTCTGGTCAACTGTGTCAAAGTGATCCCTCTCTGGCCAAATGTGTTGAAGTGATCTCTCTCTAGCCAACTACATTAAAGTGATCCCTCTCTGGCCAACTGTGACAAAGTGATCCCTCTCTGATCAAATGTGTTGAAGAGATCTCTCTCTGGCCAACTACATCAAAGTGATCCCTCCCTGGCCAACTGTGTTAAAGTGATCCCTCCCTGGCCAACTGTGTCAAAGTGATCCCTCTCTGGCCAAATGTATCAAAGTGATCCCTCCAGGACAACTGTGTTGAAGTGATCTCTCTCTGGCTAACTACATCAAAGTGATCCCTCTCTGGCCAACTGCATCAAAGTGATCCCTCTCTGGCCAACTGTGTCAAAGTGATTCCTCTCTGGTCAACTGTGTCAAAGTGATCCCTCTCTGGCCAAATGTGTTGAAGTGATCTCTCTCTAGCCAACTACATTAAAGTGATCCCTCTCTGGCCAACTGTGACAAAGTGATTCCTCTCTGATCAAATGTGTTGAAGAGATCTCTCTCTGGCCAACTACATCAAAGTGATCCCTCCCTGGCCAACTGTGTTAAAGTGATCCCTCCCTGGCCAACTGTGTCAAAGTGATCCCTCTCTGGCCAAATGTATCAAAGTGATCCCTCCAGGACAACTGTGTTGAAGTGATCTCTCTCTGGCTAACTACATCAAAGTGATCCCTCTCTGGCCAACTGCATCAAAGTGATCCCTCTCTGGCCAATTGTGTCAAAGTGATCCCTTTATCACCAACTGTGTTGAAGTGATCCCTCTCTGGCCAACTGTGTCAAAGTGATCCCTTTCTCACCAACTGTGTTGAAGTGATCCCTCTCTGGCCAAATGTGTCAAAGTGATCCCTCTCTGGCCAAATGTGTTGAAGAGATCTCTCTCTGGCCAACTACGTCAAAGGGATCCCTCTCTGGCTAACTGCTTCAAAGCAATCCCTCTCTGACCAATTGCATCAAAGTGATCCATTTTTCTTGCAAATTGTGTCAAAGTGATCTCTCTCTGGACAAAGTGAGTCATCTTTAGCTAGTCCCATACTTTAATGCACATACAGCCCCCTATTGCATATTGCGGGTCAGTGAGCAGTCCTAAGTTTGTACTTCTCCTCCAGCTGTGTTTGTCCGCCCCATATTAGCAGTAGGGACTGACCAAGGAGGGTTCACTTTGGCCAGGGCCAGAGAGGGATCACTTTGATGAGTTTAGCCAGAGAGGAATCACTTTTATACAGTTGGCCAGAGAAGGATCACTTTGAGGCAGCTCTCCAGAGAGGAAGAACTTTGATGCAGGTAGCCAGAGGGGGATCATTTTGAGGCAACTCTCTAGAATGGGATCACTTTGATGCAGTTGGCCAGAGAGAGATCACTTTGATTCAGTTGGCCAGAGGGGTCCACTTTGATACAGTTGGCCAGAGAGGGATCACTTTGATTCAGTTGGCCAGAGAGGGATCACTTTGATGCAGTTGACCAGAGGGGGATCATTTTGAGGCAACCCTCTAGAATGGGACCACTTTGATGCAGTTGGCCAGACAAATCTCTTTGACACAGTTGGCCAGAGAGGGATCACTTTGATGCAGTTGGCCAGAGAGGGATCACTTTGATGCAGTTGGCCAGAGAGGGATCACTTTGATGCAGTTGCCCAGAGAGGGATCACTTTGATGCAGCTGGCCAGAGAGGGATCACTTTGATGCAGTTGGCCAGAGAGGGATCACTTTGATGCAGTTGGCCAGAGAGGGATCACTTTGATGCAGTTGGCCAGAGAGGGATCACTTTGATGCAGCTGGTCAGAGAGGGATCACTTTGACACAGTTGGCCAGCTTGAACATCTATTGCAATATATGTGAACCAAGAATTCCTGTTTTCATGAAGGTTTGCTTGAAATGTGTATGGGTGTATAGCAGTGTGCAGAGGGTTAATTCAGACATGTGGTCACAGTAGTTCCTGCATTATTTGTATGGAAGGATTTTGGATTTGAGCACAGATGATGCTCTTTTTCTGTTATCCGAGAGTGTTCTGTTCTCACTATTTAAACTGCACTGCTTGAAAAAGTTGGATGGAAATTTAGCATATGTGGGGATATATGTGACATTCAATGTATAACAACAATCAAATTTACAAACACATTTTTTTGTTTAACAACAATGTTGCAATTAGCTCTTTCATTGTTTAAACAGAGAGAATTTCTGAATTTAAAAATAAATATTTTATGTGAAAAATAAGAAATTTAAATAATTTAGGTTATGTGATAGAATAGAGTATTTGTATACCAAAAAAATTCCCCCCTCCCCCTTCCTTTTTTATTCTATATATTGTTTTTTTAGCACTTGTAAAGATATATAAGTATGCAAAAATGGAATTATTCCCTGTGATTTCCCACCATGCCTCACAATAGTAAACACAACATCCATAACATTCCCGGCTTCTCAGAGGCCGTATCTTCTCCCTCCGGGCCCGAGCGCTGACAAGAAGCTCGGACAATGCGCTCTCCAAAGGGGATGTAGGCGTAATTCAGGCCAAGTCGGAATAGAAGTGTCAGGGGACATACAATGTAACCGTATGGGCTCCGACAGCGAGGAGTAAGAGGCATTGTGTGGAAGATGTCACCCAGCTATAATTTATTACTCTGATGATGGACACAGAGGATTTGCCGCATCAATTCTCCAACTGACAACATATTTCTGGGCTATTGTGAATTGGAGGGCGCCGGTGGAAGACAAAATCTAGGTTGGCTTTTATTTTTAAGAGATCTGGACTAACATACGAGTTGGATAAAGACATCAATTTAAATTTCGTCTCATTGAAACTATTTCCGTTTTTGTTGGATGGAGGAGAGTTGAACAAACACTTGATGGTTTTTCATATCCTTTAAGCAGCTACAGAAAACATTCGGTTACTGCCAATAAAGGAGGTCCTGCCAGTTACTAAGTGGGGTCACAGGCTTACTTCATCATCATCATCAATGGCCTTGATTGTTTCCACTATTTGTTTATCAAAGATGAGGCAATGTAAAATGCTGTGTGTGCGTGTTAAGGCTTTCTTGTTCATGTTGCTGTTATTATGACTTGGTAAGGATCAGAGGAGATCACATTTTAGAAAAAACACATGTAGAAATAAGGAACTATCCAAAGGGTCCATAATCTCATGATTATGGGGTTCATTCAGTAAAGTGTAAAGTCAAGTTGGAGCAAACCTGTGCCTGCTCCAAAGAACCAAAAGCAAAATGAGAAAATAGACCCACCTCATATAAAGGTGACTTTTCTGGGTTAGGTTAAAGTATATTTGATAGCGCCCCCTGGCAGTTGACACAGGCTCACCGAAGATGTACAGTCTAAGTACCAGTTGGTCTTCACCAGAACAACTAGCAGTGAAGATGGTCCGGAAACCCTAGAGGTCCCCAGCTGGCATGGGCTCACCCAAGATGCAGAGTCTAAGTACCAGTTGGTCTTCGCAAGAGTGGCTGATGGTGAAGATGGGCTGGAAACCCTAGAGGTCCCCAGTTGATGCAGGCTCACCCAAGCTGCAGAGCCTAAGTACCAGTTAGTCTTCACCAAAGCTGCTGATGGTGGAGATGGCCAAAAACCCTAAAGCACCCTAGTTGATGCAGGCTCAACCAAGATGCAGAGTATAAGTACCAGTTGGTCTTCGCCAGAGCTGCTGATAGTGGAGATGGGCTGGAAAACCTAGCGGTCCCCAGTTGACGCAGACTCACCCAAGCTGCAGAGCCTAAGTACCAGTTGGTCTTCACCAGAGATGCTGATGGTGGAGATGGGCCAGAAACCCTAGTGGTCCCTGGTTTTCTTTCCTGCACACTGGCACCTGGTCGTGACTTTCAGGATCTCACCAAGGTGTAACTGGGACAGAAGAGGGCTAAGGTGCGGAGACAGTTAATGATGTGATAGACGTGAAAGTAGTCAGGTCCAGACAGAGGTAGTTGCAGGCAGCAGCCAAGAGAGAAGTCAGGTCCAGGCAGAGGTCACAGGAGGCAGCAGGCAAGAGAGTAGTCAGGTCAAGGTATTGGTAGCAGCAAGTAACAGGCAAGAGAGAGGTCAGATCCAAGCAGAGGCAGACAGCAGGCAAAAAAGCAGTCTAATCCATGCAGGGAAACTCACATAAATCAGAGGACTAGGACTGCACGTCTTCCAGTGTTTGACCTTGGTACCAGTTGGGTACTCGTAGTGACTATAGAAGGCAGCACCATGCAAACCACAGTGAAAAGATTAGACCTCGCCAGCACCTTATTGCAAACATATTCACTCTTTTATTAGTGCAATGTGACATCAGTCAAGTAAGTCAATGTTTTGGGGCCACGCTGGATCCCTTCCTCAAATTGTTACATATAGTTACATAGCAGGTGAGGTTGAAAAAAGACACAAGTCCATCAAGTCCAACCTATGTGTGAATTGTCACCATGTCACCTTGAGGAAGGGACCCTCCCTTAAGGTGACATAGGGTTGTGGCAGGCAGCAGGCAAGAGAGTAGTCAGGTTGAAGCATAGGTAGTAGCAGGCCAGCAGGCACGAGAGAGGTCAGGTCCAGGCAGAGGTCATGGCAGGCAGCAGGCAAAAGAGCAATCAGATCCAGGCAGGGAAACTCACATAAGTCAGAGGACTATTAGTTACGAGGAAAGGTTGTGAGCACTGAACTTATTCTCTCTGGAGAAAAGACGCTTGAGAGGGGATATCATTTAAGTTCAAAAATACTGTACTGGAGACCCCACAATAGGGATAAAACTTTTTCGCGGAAGGGAGTTTAACAAGACTCATGGCCACTCATTAAAATTAGAAGAAAAGAGGTTTAACCTTAAACTACGTAGAGGGATCTTTACTGTAAGAGCACCAAGGATGTGGAATTCCCTTCCACAGGCGGTGGTCTCAGCAGGGAGCATCGATAGTTTCAAAAAACTATTAGATCAGCACCTGAATGACCGCAACATACAGGGATATATAATGTAATACTGACATATAATCACACACATAGGTTGGACTTGATGGACTTGTGTCTTTTTTTAACCTCACCAACTATGTAACTATGACTAGGACTGCACTACTTCCAGTGTTTGACCTTAGTAACAGATGGGTGCTAATAGTGACTGTAGCAGATGGCACCATACAAACCAAAGTGAAAAGATGAGACCTCACCAGCACTCTATTGCAAAAATATACTTTTTTATTAGTGCAATGTCACATCAGTCAAGTAAACTAATGTTTTGGGGCCACGTAGGATCCCTTCTTCAAATTATCACTATGTTGCTTTGAAGAAGAGCCCCTACCTCAAGGTGATAAAGGGTTGTGGCAGGCAGAAGGCTAGTGAGTAGTCATGTTCAGGCATAGGTACCGTGTTTCCCAAAAAATAGGACCTACCTCGAAAATAGCGTTATTTTCCAGGAGAGCTGCAATATAAGCCCTACCCTGGGAAAATAAGCCCTAGTTTAAAATGCTTGTAAAATCCTATAATCCACTCTATTACAGTGGTATATAATGTACATGGTGTGTGTTTCTATAATATAATTGCAGGGAAGAGAGCTCCGGCGGGTCACAGAAGCGCAGAGCGGCGCTGTAACGTAGGTATTTGGCACAATTATATTACAGAAACACACACATTGTACATTATATACTACTGTAAAACAGTGGATTATAGGATTTTACAAGCATTTTAACTCAGTTCACAGTGGGGATTCCTGTCAGGTAGGGAGAGAGGGGGAGAGAAAACAGCACATTACATGGTAAGACCTACCCGGAAAATAAGCCCTACTGTGTCTTTTGTTGCCAAAATTAATATAAGACCCGGGCTTATTTTTGGGGAAACACAGGTAGTAGCAGGCAGCAGGAAAGAGAGTGTAGTCAGGTCCAGGCAGTGGTCATGGCAGGCAGCAGGCAAAAGAGCAATCAGATCCAGGCAGGGAAACTCACATTTCCAGTCAGAGGACTAGGACTGCACTGCTTCCAATGTTTGACCTTGGTAAACAGATGGGTTCTGGCAGCATGCAAACCACAGTGAAAAGATGAGACCTCACCAGCACTCTATTGTAAACATATACACTTTTTTTGTTAGTGCAATGACACCTCAGTCAATTAAGCTAATGTTTTGGGGCCATGTAGGATCCCTTCCTCAAATAATCAGTATGTCACTTTGAGAAAGGGATCCTTCCTCAAGGCGACATAGGGTTGTGGCAGGCAGCGGGCTAGAGAGTAGTCAGGTCCAAGCAGGGGTCATGGCAGTTAGAAGGCAAGAGAATAGTCAGGTCCAGGTTGGAACTGAGGCAGGCAGCAAGCAAGAGTCAGGTCAATCCAAGTCGGCAACAAACAGGCAACTGGACATAGCACCAGCCACATCGAAGGCTGAAGTATAAATTCCCTTCTGGACAGAGGTACACACAGCATCATGACTGGGAACTCTGGAAGTCCTGGAAGTAATGGAGGCCCTAGGAAACCTGGAAATTGTGTCAGGGACCCTTCCTCAAGTGGACATAGGGTTGTGGAAGGGACCCTTCCTCAAGTCGACTCAGGGCCATGGCAAGCAGCAGGATAAAGAGTAGTCAGGTCCAGGCAGGGATCATGGCAGTTAGAAGGTAAGAGAATAATCTGGCCGAGGTTGGAACTGAGGCAGGCAGCAAGCAAGAGTTAGGTCAATCCAAGTCAGTAACAAACGGGCAACTGGACATAGCACCAGCCATTTCAAAGGCTGAAGTTTAAATTCTCTTCTGGACAGAGGTACACACAGCATCATTACTGGGAACTCTGGAAGTCCTGGAAGTAATGGAGGCCCTAGGAAACCTGGAAATTGTGTCAGGGACCCTTCCTCAAGTCGACATAGGGTTGTGGAAGGGACCCTTCCTCAAGTCAACATAGGGTCGTGGCAAGCAGCAGTATATAGAGTAGTCAGGTCCAAGCAGGGATCATGGCAGTTAGAAGGCAAAAGAATAGTTAGGCCCAGGTTCGAACTGAGGCAGGCAGCAAGCAAGAGTTAGGTCAATCCAAGTCAGCAACAAACAGGCAACTGGACATAGCACCAGCCACATCAAAGGCTGAAGTTTAAATTGCCTTCTGGACAGAGGTACACACAGCATCATTACTGGGAACTCTGGAAGTCCTGGAAGTAATGGAGGCCTTAGAAAACTTGGAAATTGTGTCAGGGACCCTTCCTCAAGTCGACATAGGGTTGTGGAAGGGACCCTTCCTCAAGTCGACATAGGGTCAAGGCAAGCAGCAGGATATAGAGTAGTCAGGTCCAGGCAGGGATCATGGCAGTTAGAAGGTAAGAGAATAGTCAGGCTCAGGTTGGAACTGAGGCAGGCAGCAAGCAAGAGTCAGGTCAATCCAAGTCGGCAACAAACAGGCAACTGGACATAGCACCAGCCATTTCAAAGGCTGAAGTTTACATTCCCATCTGGAGAGAGGTGCAGCCAGCATCATTACTGGGAATTCTGGAAGTCCTCGAAGCAATGGAGGCCCTAGGAAACCTGGGAATTGTAAAAGGGATCATGCAAGGAATCCTGGAAGGCCCAGCAAGGATCCTGTGCATACTGTAACTGTTCTGCACTGTAACCCCAATCACCAAACTATGGGTGTTAACATGCAAATGTCATTAGGAAGTCATTTTTAACATTTATTAGGTCAAATCAGTAAGGCAGCACAACAGCCAAGTAAAGGAGCTGGCATGGCTGACTGACAACACTGCTGCTAATTGCTGGATAGTGAGTTGATGTTTTCGGACTGCAACAGGAAGAGCTGTTCCTGATATTACCTGCAGGCAGGGCCGGGACACGGGGTGGGCAAGAAGGGCAGCTTCCCTTGGCACAGAGAAGCAAAGGGGGCAAATAATAGACACAGAGTCGTACATCCATTCTACGGCATGTATTAACAGGGGGTGGTGGGGGGCAATTCTGGATCTTTGCCCTGGGCGCTGGATGACCCTATCCCACTACTGCCTCCAGATAACAGATTCATAAACAACAATTTTCTTGAGAACAATGTATACAGTGGGACATGATGTCAAACCTACAGAAAAATTGGTATATTGTCTAATGCAATCGCCTTAAACTAAACAACAAAGGGGGGTTTCACACTGATGCGGTACGGTTTTCCCGCAGCTTGGGTGCAGCACAGTGTAACCGTGGTTTTCGTAGAAGCTACCTGCCCTGCCCTGCGCTTTGCCATAGACTTCTATTAGATCGAACAGTTGCATGTAGGACTTTTGTGTGTTCTTTCAGAAAACGCACCAAAACCGCCCAATCTAATAAAAGTCTATGCCAAAGCGCAGGTAACTTGCACAAAAACCACGGGTACACTGTGCTGCACCTGCGCCGCAGAAATAAACGCACCGTATCGGTGTGAAAGCGCCCTTAATCGTCTCTTAGGGGGTGAATGTATTTAGTTCATAGCGGTGATGAGTTGGGAGAGATGACAGGCTGGGAATTGTGTGGCATTGTCCCAGGCTGGTCCTCCTGTTGATTCTGGATCCGGGATGCCGTTGGGTTGGGATGCGGTCCAATATCCCCAGCGCACAGCGAAGGGCTGTGTTATTACAGATAAATACAAAGGACACCATTGTGGTCGCGTATAAACAGAGCGAGACAAAGACGACTTAATGGAGACAAATTCTGAGCCTTGCAGGCCGCGCCTACAACAACAGGAGCCCGGGACGTACCGGCCGAGAGAGTTTAGGATAATTAAGCTCATTATTTTATAATATTTAGCGGCATTGTTTTACGGGATCAAAATGAAAACATGAAAGCCGCATTGTGAAGACATCTGTCATAGAAGGGGCATTGTAATCCAGCAAGGCACGATGGGTAAAAATTGGGTCAGACATTGCCTTTTCTCAACAGGTGAGTAAACTTATGCAAAGCAGACCTAGCATCAGATTTACACTAATGTGCAAAAGTTTTGAGCAGCTGTGAAGAAAATGCTGTCAATGAAGAATGCATTTCAGAAATACAAGTGTTAATAAAAAAAAAAATTGAGGCAGAAGGTTTGAGGCAATTTGTGGACTCTTTGTGGTACAGCAAAGACTCACATACGTATTTATATAAAAAGTATACATTTATTTAAGACAACAAAATTATCATCATTAAAAAGGTCCTATAGAGGGAAATATACAATACACAGTATCAGATTTCTGAAGAGGAACTAGACACTTGGACGCATGTCCACCCAGACAGGAGGACCATAGATCTTGTCCTATGTCAGTTCAACCTCGACATGTTCCTGGCTCAACGTTCATGCAAGCGCAATGAATAATATCCATAATGTGTGTAATAGTTTCCTTGTTGCCTTTCGCCGGGCTAATGTAACATTCCCTAACATTTGATCCTAACAGAAATATAGCTAGAACATGCGACCATGAGAGCTAACCTTCACCAATAGAGAAAATAGCCTGATGCTATAGGTTAAGAACATTCAAGCAGCAGGTGAAATAATATGAGGTGGACTTCTGAATTGTGTGCAGTCTACAGGGAACCTTGTGTGGATGGCTGAACAAATGGGTGAATGCCCAGCCTCGGTGTGAGGTGAAACATTGACCATTGATATTAATATGAGTACAGACAGCTTCTTCCTGGTTGTTAGGAAGCTGGCACCCGCTGGCATCCTAACAACTGCTGACACATCAGGCACATTCAGCTGTCAGCCAGGATTCCCATCTGACAGGTGAATATAAAGAGACAGCGGGGAAAAAAACAGCATGCCCCCCCCTCCCCAATTTAAACTAGACCCTTTAGGTCTGGTATGCATTTTGAAGGGTGATCCCCCCACCAAAAAACGACAACATGGGGTCCCCCCTATTTCCATATCAGACCCTTCAAATCTGGTATGGTTTTAAGGCGGGAACCTCATGCAAAAAGCAAGAAAAAAAAAGTGTGAGGCCCCCCCTGGGTGGCCAAGAAAGGGAGGAGGACACAAGCGTGCACCCGCCTGATAAGTCATACCAGGCCACATGCCCTCTACATGGGTGAACTGGTACCTAGCTAGGTGGTATCCCCAGCAAAAGACTTTGTCTCCATGTTGATGAGGACAAGGGCCTCTTCCCCACAACCCTGGCTCAGTGATTGGCTTAGAAAGGGCTGAAGGATATGAATCAGAATCTTATGCCCCCCCCCCCCCCCCCCCACGTGAATAAGTAAGTCAATAGTTAATAAGCACAAATACACTTTTTGACAAGTCCTTTAATTAAAAAAAAAATGTCCCATGATGTCCAGTGATGCAGATCCACATCAATCATGATGCCTGCTGATCTGTGGAATGAGAAAAGACTCTCTGCCCGCCAACACATCCAAACCCATCGCTTGACTCCCACCAAATAGCATGTCCCGGTTCTAGCTCTTGTAATATAACCAAAGGGGCGGGTCTTGGGATGACATAATTGAGCATATCACAGAAATTTGAAATGCCCTCTGACCCTTGACTTTCAAGCCAAGGGATGAAACTCGTACATCTCCTGCACGTTTCCCCTTTCCTGACTAGCAGGAGGGTCCTGATATGAATCTTCACCACTTCTGGAAGTTGGAGCAATGTGTAGACGTCTTTCCTTTTTTTTTTTTAATCAGGTTTATTTTCATTGTAAAAAAAAAAAAAACGTTTTCATCATTTCTGTTTTACAAGTGAAGAGGCAAAAAAGACAACAAAAGGAAACTAACAATGTTCCCGGAGAAATCATCCCTCTTACCACCCTTGAGATGTCTCCTAGTTCAGAGATGAGTTATACAAAACATGTTACATGTTTTTCCCTTTTAAATGAAAATAGAAAGTTCGGTTAATGACCGGTCTTCGTTCCATTATATATTACTTAGCAGATATGCAAATTCCACGCAGGGACCCCTGGGGGGAGGGGGGGGGGGGGTCCTGTTTGGTAAGAATGAAAAATACTCCCACCCATGATAGCAACATAAAAACAGTATAACCAGTTTGCATGTTTTTTTAGTCTGTTATCATATCACGCATGAAGATAATGTGTGAAGATATATATGAAGATCCCCAAAATAATGGATTTTCTGGAAATTGTGCATTTGTCAGCATACACAGAGAGTAAACATGAGGGCGACCTTTTACTTTCCAGCGTACGGGTGTTCTATGTTGTGCAAGAAAAGAATTCCTTATGTACTCTATGTAAGTACTTGATGATGAAATGAATCTTGGATGGTGTCCAATGGAAATTAAGCAGCAAGATCACATATTGTGTATGAATATATATTGTACGCCAGTGTTTCATCTTTCATATGTAAGTACACCTGATAAAGAAGTTTTCTTTCATTGAAAGATTGTAGATTTGTTTTAGTTAGTCATATTAAGGCGTTCACTTGACAATGAGATTGCTTATTTTCATTCATAAGTTCGATGTATGGACACCCGATCATTGCACCTATATGAGAGTGTTGGACAAAAAACATGGGCATTATTATGGAGTTACCTCTGGCCCTGGCCATTAATATGGAGTGGCTATAACAGCCTCCAATCTTCTGGGAGGCTTCCACAAGATTTCGGGGTGTATTTCAGAATGTGTACCCATTTGTGAGGTCAGGTACTGATGTTGGATGAGGAGACCTGGCTCATCACTGGCACTCCAATTCATTCCAAAGGTGTTAAGTAGGGCTGAGGTGATGGCTATATGAAGTCCACTCAGGTTCCTCCACTCCAAACAGGTTAAACCAAGTACTTATAGAGCTGTTCAGTAGGGTTGAGGTCAGGGCTCCATGAAGAACACTCAAGTTCCCTCACACACTAGACTGGTCAACCCATATCTTTATGAAGCTGTTCAGTAGGGTTGAGGTCAGAGCTCTATGGAGGCCACTCAAGTCCCTTCATAACAAACAGGTCAAACAGTGTCTTTATGGAGCTGTTCAGTGGGGTTGAGGTCAGGGATCTCTGAAGACCACTTGAGTCCTCTACATCAAACAGGTCAAACCATGTCTTTATAGAGCTGTTCAGTAGGGTTGAGATCAGGGCTCTGTGAAGAACACTCAAGTTCCTCCACATCAGTCTGGTCAAACTTAGTCTTTATGAAGCTGTTCAGTAGGTCAGAGGTCAGAGCTCTGTGCAGGACACATGAGTTCCTCCACACCAAACTGTTTAAACCATGTAATATGCAGTTCAGTTTTGGGCACCGGTTCTCAAAAAAGGATATCAGGGAACTGGAGAAAGTGCAGAGAATGGCAACCAAACTGATAAGAGGCATGGAGGAGCTCAACTATGAGGAAAGGAACTGAATCTATTCCCTCTTGAGGAGAGGAGATTAAGGGGGGATATGATATGAACTACATAAGTGGTCCATATAGTGAACTTGGTGTTGAGTTATTTACCTTAAGGTCATCACAGAGGACAAAGGGGGCACTCTTTATGTCTAGAGGAAAAAAGATTTCATCTCCAAATACGGAAAGGTTTCTTCACAGTAATGCCGTGTACACACGGTCGGACATTGATCGGACATTCACCATGGATTTTTTCCGTCGGATTTTGGGCCAAACTTGTCTTGCATACACATGGTTGCACAAAGTTGTCGGAAAATCCAATCGTTCTGAACGCGGTGACGTAAAACACGTACGTCGGGATTATAAACGGGGCAGTAGCCAATAGCTTTCATCTCTTTATTTATTATGAGCATGCGTGGCACTTTGTGCGTCGGATTTGTGTACACACGATCGGAATTTAACCGATCGGATTTTGTTGTCGGAAAATTTTATAGCCTGCTCTCAAACTTTGTGCGTCGGAAATTCCAACGGAAAAAGTCCGATGGAGCCCACACACGGTCGTAATTTCCGACAACACAATCCGATCGCACTTTTTTCCGTCGGAAAATCCGACCGTGTGTATAGGGCATAAGAGCTGTGAAAATGTGGAATAGACTCGCTCCAGAGGTGGTTCTGGCCAGCTCAGTAGATTGCTTTAAAAAAGGCCTGGATTGTTTCCTAAATGTACAGAATATAACTGGGTACTGACATTTATAGGTAAAGTCAATCCAGGGAAAATCAGATTGCCTCTCGGGGGATCAGGAAGGAATTTTTTCCCCTGCTGTAGCAAATTGGATCATGCTCTGCTGGTTTTATTTTTGCCTTCTTCTGGATCAACTGTGGGTATAGGATTGTGTATATGGGATTGTATTATTATTATTTTTTTTTTGGTTGAACTAGATGGACTTGTGTCTTTTTTCAACCTGACTAACTATGTAACTATGTCTTTATGGAACTAGCTTTACCCACAGTTGTGCTAGAATAGGAATGGACCTTCCCATACCTGTAATCACAAGGCTGGAAGAGCGCACAATATCTTTGTAAAATGTAGTATCAAGAGTGCCCTTCACTGGAAACACGTGAATCCAACCTTTTTAAATTTTTTTTGGGCTGGAGGGGGGGTTTGTATGTCAACCAATCCTAAATTTTAGCATCAAAATAGGTAAGATATTTATACCCAACCTTCTTAAACGCTCTCTGACCCTAATGTCCTACTGTCTCAGTAGCATGGTCCTAGAAGACATCATCAATTTCTATAGCTACCGATATAAACATTATCAAGGCTCATGAAGCACTAGCTAGCATTGTAAAAGATAAACTAGAAGAATTTAATAAAGTCTGGAAATCTGGGATTCACTTCCTAAATTCACAACTGATTCCTCTTCACCACAACCTAATGAAATGTTAACCTTCTTTTTCCCTGGCCAATAGAACCATAAAGGGTTCGTTTTCTTACATTGCCTACCCCGATGTCGCCCCTGCTTGGGCAAATCTTGGCTTGTTATGATTCTTGAAACTTCAATAAAAATATTGAAACAAAAACTTAAAGGGTTCGTTTACCTTTAGGGACAATTTTCACAACCCTCCTTGCCCCGCAGCATCCCAAGCACATTACAATCTTCTCTTCAACCGAACTTTGTTTAAGCGTTTGAACTTTTTGACGGTTTGACACCTTGTTAGTTGGGAGCCAAGCATCACACAAGTGGTTTTTCTACCCCTTCTATATGGGACACTGTCACTCTTCCCATCAGTGGCGGCTCGTGGTTTTTTGTTTGGGGGGGGGGGGGCGGCAAACAACCACCCCCCCTGCGGCACCTCAGAGCCCCTCCCCCCTTCTCGCTGTCTGCCGGTCGGTCCAATTACCCCATCTAGGCGGTGGGGATCGGGCAGCGGCGGACATCATGGAGTGACGGGGATCGGGGCATCGGCGGACATCAGGCTGCAGGAGGGCATCGAGGGATCAGGTAGCGGTGGACATCAAGGAGCGGCGAGGAACTGGGCATCGGCAGACATCGGGCTGCGGCAGGCATCGGGGGATTGGGTAGTGGCTCCTGTGTCTTCTCCTCCTCCCTCTAAATTGCTTCCGCCGTGTGTCTCCTCCCCTCTTCCTAGGTGTCCAATTGGATCACCTGTCATTCTGGTGATGGGTATCAGACGCTGTTGTAACACCTGGGTGGGCTTGTATCGCAATACTCTGCACCACGAGCCCACCCTATTTTGAAGCCTATTAGAGCCTCTGTCTCTAATCAGGTGCTTCAAAAAACAACCCCCTGCAGCTGTAATTCAGGCGCCCGGAGTTCTGAAAGGGACATATGAAAAGGGGGTGGTGGCAGCGATGGATAGAGCATGAATAGGGGGTGGTGGTGGCGATGGATAGAACATGAATAGAGGGTGGCGATGATGATGGATAGAACATGAATGGATAGGGGGTGGTGATGGATAGAACATGAATAGGGGGTGGCGATGGCAGTGGATAGAGCATGAATAGGGGGTGGCGATGATGATGGATAGAGCATGAATAGGGGGTGGCAGTGGATAGAGCATGAATAGGGGGTGGCGATGATGATGGATAGAGCATGAATAGGGGGTGGCGATGATGATGGATAGAGCATGAATAGGGGGTGGCGATGATGATGGATAGAGCATGAATAGGGGGTGGCGATGATGATGGATAGAACATGAATAGTGGTTGGCGATGGATAGAGCATGAATAGGGGGTGGCGATGATGATGGATAGAGCATGAATAGGGGGTGGCGATGATGATGGATAGAGCATGAATAGGGGGTGGTGGTGGCGATGGATAGAACATGAATAGGGGGTGGCGATGATGATGGATAGAGCATGAATAGGGGGTGGTGGTAGCGATGGATAGAGCATGAATAGGGGGTGGTGACGGCGATGGATAGAGCATGAATAGGGGGTGGCGATGATGTTGGATAGAGCATGAATAGGGGGTGGTGGTGGCGATGGATAGAACATGAATAGGGGGTGGCGATGATGGTGGATAGAGCATGAATAGGGGTGGCGATGATGATGAATAGAGCATGAATAGGGGGTGGCGGTGGCGATGGATAGAGCATGAATAGGGGGTGGCGGTGGCGATGGATAGAGCATGAATAGGGGGTGGCGGTGGCGATGGATAGAGCATGAATAGGTGGTGGCGGTGGCGATGGATAGAGCATGAATAGGGGGTGGCGGTGGCGATGGATAGAGCATGAATAGGTGGTGGCGGTGGCGATGGATAGAGCATGAATAGGTGGTGGCGGTGGCGATGGATAGAGCATGAATAGGGGTGGCGATGATGATGAATAGAGCATGAATAGGGGGTGGCGGTGGCGATGGATAGAGCATGAATAGGGGGTGGCGGTGGCGATGGATAGAGCATGAATAGGGGGTGGCGGTGGCGATGGATAGAGCATGAATAGGTGGTGGCGGTGGCGATGGATAGAGCATGAATAGGGGGTGGCGATGGATAGAGCATGAATAGGGGTGGCGATGATGATGGATAGAGCATGAATAGGGGGTGGCAATGATGATGGATAGAGCATGAATAGGGGGTGGCGATGATGATGGATAGAGCATGAATAGGGGGTGGCGATGATGATGGATAGAGCATGAATAGGGGTGGCGATGGATAGAGCATGAATAGGGGGTTGTGGCCGTGGATAGAGGGGGTGGCGCTCCGGCGCCCCTAATGAACGCATCACCACTGCTTCCCATTCGCATGGAATTCTGAACACATCCATGCGTCTGGCCTTTTTGCTGTTTTTTCTCTGGTTCCTAAGAAAGCAAGCACCGTGGTGTACACCACGGATGTCACCAAGAATTGTCACATAGGGATAGTGATAGCCGTTACATCCCTGCCTACTGCCATGTCTGGCCAATGATGTCACCACTATCCCTGCCCCTTCCTATATATTGCTGATGACAGCTCCAGGAGTTGTCATTGGACTAATGGTACTGTTGGGATTGGCCGTGTGTGCCGGGTCATTGTTTTTTTTTTTTCCAGGGGTCATTGCGCAGCAGACATCATGAATGAAAAAACAGCACACAGACCCCTCCAAAGATCTGTACAGGAGTTCAGTTTTGTGTACATTTTTTCCCAAAATTTTTTTTGCAGAATTCCCGGAGGTAATCTCAATTCCGAATCCTTATACCAGACCTGCAGAGAGCCAATGTCAGCCATCCATGTAGGTGGAGGAGAAGGGACTGAAACTCTATTAAGAGCTCTCACTCAAATCTATCTATCAAACTTAAAATGATTGTGGAGGAAGGTGGTATTAAATAATAATAATAACAATAATAATAATAATGGAGTAATTGTGGAGGAAGGTGGTATTAAATAATAATAATAATAATAACAAAAACATTGTGGAGGAAGATGGTAAATAATGATAACAATAATATTAATAATAATAATGAAATACAGTACTTGTAAGATAGTGGTAAATAATAATGATGATAATGATAATAATATTAATATTGTTTTTGTTTTTTATTATGATTATTATTTAATACTACCTTCCTCCACAACTATGTAATTATTCTTAGAATTATTATGATTATTATTATTTAAAACCATCCACATTCACAATGATTTCATTATTATGATTATTATTATTATATATCACCTTCCTTCACAATTAATAATAATATTAATAATAATAATAATAATAATAATTGTGGAGGAAGGTGGTATTAAATGATGATAATAGTAATAATAATATTAATAATAATAATAATAATACAATTGTGCAGTAAGTTGATATTAAATGATGATAATAATAATAATAATAATAATAAGAAGAAGAAGAAGAAGAAGAAGAAGAGGAAGAAGAAGAAGAAGAAGAAGAAGAAAAAGAAGAAGAAGAAGAAAGAAGAAGAATGAAATACAGGAGTTGCAGAGGAAGGTAGTGGTAAATAATAATAATAATAATAATAATAATAATAACAAAAATAATAATGATAATAACAATAATATTATTTTTGTTGCTATTATTAGTATTATTGTTGTTATTATTATTATTATTCAACACGATGCCATTATTATTATTATCATTATTATTTAATACCACCTTCCTCAGCAATTAATATTAGGGTTTAAAATAATAATTATAATTGTGGATGAAGGTGATATTAAATGAAAAAATAATAATAATATAATTGTGGAGGAAGGTGGATTTAAGTAATTATAATAATATTAATGTGGAGAAAGGTGCTATGTAGTAATAATAAGAGTAATAATAATAAAAATAAATAATAATAATAATATTATTGGGGAGGAAGGTGGTATGTAGTAATAATAATAGTAATAATATTAATAAAAATAATAATAATAATATTGTTGAGGAATATAGTATAACTGGGTACTGTCATTTATAGGTAGAGTTGGTCTAGGGAAGGTCGGATTGCCTAACTATGTAACTATGTATATAATAATAATAAGTATAATAATAATAACAATAATAATAATAATACTTAAATACTGCAGAGGAAGGTGGTATTAAATAATAATGATAATAATGAATTTGGAGGAAGGTGGTGTTTAATAATAATAAAAATAATAATAATACTAATAATAATATAATATTATTAATATACCGGTAATTGTAGTGGAAGGTGGTACTAAATAATAATAATAGAATAATTGTGGAGGAAGGTGGTATTAAATAATAATAATAATGGAATAATTGTGGAGGAAGGTGGTACTAAATAATAATAATAGAATAATTGTGGAGGAAGGTGGTATTAAATAATAATAATAATGGAATAATTGTAGAGGAAGGTGGTACAAAATGAATTGGGTCCAGAATAAAGTCAGTTGGGGTGCCGAGTATTTTCTCCTATCAACATGGTGGAAGTTTGTTTTGCTTCTTGTCTACAAAGCGTGACACGTTTGATGCATGCACGGATGCCAATATCATGACTGTGGGGTCACAGCGTGAGAGCTTAGCGTCGATCTGCAACTAGGTAAAGCCAAACCAACGGGGAGCCTCTTAGAGGTCTCCATAATCCCAGAGATAATATGAGGGCCTTGTGTTTCAGAGAGGATAATGACAACTAATCTCCATTTATCTTCTTAGCAATATTCCTCCTGCAGGACTTCGCGCTTCTCTGACACGATCAAACAGGTGCGTAATCTGCTCGGTGAGAAGATCTGCCGGGAAATCTCACCAAATCAAATTATGGCAAATTTCATCCCCCAGCTCTGGGGTGAAGCTCTCAGCATGGCAGAGGTCGGAATTAGTGGCTGGTTTATGACACTGCGAGCAAACAGAATGGGCGGAAACACGCTTCCTGCTGGGAAATCATTTCTATAAATGTGTAAAATGAGGAGAAAAGAGGAGCCCAGTGCCGTGAAATGTCCTACCTGCCCTCCAGCACCCATCTCTTCTCCATATGTGTATGACTTTGTATGTGGACAGCACATCCGCCCAGTGTATACATGGCACAAAGCGTCACTTCTCCGCTGTACGGACAATACCCAACCCATACATTTTCTGAAAGCAGAGACCATGGAGAATAAAATGGTAGCTACTGAATTTATGTCACACGATTTTTGCACATTTTATACAATGCTAATTTTTAGGAACAATAAATACATTTTAGTGCATACAAGCACAAAAGAATACCCTTTTTTGGTACGATTTAAAAGATGATGTTGCGTCAATTAAATAGATACCAAAACATGTCAAGATTTAAAATTGCGCACACCCTTGAAATGGCAACAAACTATGGTACCTAAAATTGTCCAGAGTTGACACTTTAAAATGGACCTCCATGAATCAGACTTGTTTTTCTAGCACATCCCACAGATGCTCGATTGGATGCAGATCTGGAAAATTTGGACGTCAAGTCAAAGCCTCAAACTCGTGTTCCTCAAACTATTCTTGAATTCATCAGACTAGGGTACCTTCTTCCATTGCTCCGTGGTCCAGTTCTGATGCTCATGTGCCCATTGTAGGCATTTTTGGCAGCGGACACAGATCAGCATGGACACCCTGACCGATCTGTGGCTACGCAGCCCCCATACACAACAAACTGTGATGCTCTGTGTGTCCCTCCCTACCTGCATCAATGAGCTTTCCCTCCCCACTTCCACCAATGAGCCTTCCCTCCCCTCCCCACCTCCACCAATGAGCCTTCCCTCCCCTCCCCCATCAATGAGCCTTCCCTCCCCACCTCCATCAATGAGCCTTCCCTTCCCACCTCCACCAATGAGCCTTCCCTCCCCTCCCCCATCAATGAGCCATCCCTCCCAACCTCCATCAATGAGCCTTTCCTCCCCAACTCCATCAATGTGCCTTCCCTCCCCACCTCCATCAATGAGCCTTCCCTCCCCACCTCCATCAATGAGCCTTCCCTCCTCATCTCCATCCATGAGCCTTCCCTCCCCTACCTCCATCAATGAGCCTTCCCTCCCCTCACCCATCAATGAGGCCTTCCCTCCCCACCTCCATCAATGAGCCTTCCTTCCCCACCTCCACCAATGAGCCTTCCCTCCCTACCTCCACCAATGAGCCTTCCCTCTACTCCCCCATCAATGATCCTTTCCTCCCCACCTCCATCAATGAGCCTTCCTTCCCCACCTCCATCAATGAGCCATCCCTCCCCACCTCCATCAATGAGCCTTTCCTCCCCAACTCCATCAATGAGCCTTCCCTCCCCACCTCCATCAATGAGCCTTCCCTCCCCAACTCCATCAATGAGCCTTCCCTCCCCATCTCCATCCATGAGCCTTCCCTCTCCCACCTCCATCAATGAGCCTTCCCTCCCCAACCTCCATCAATGAGCCTTCCATCCCCACCTCCATCAATGAGCCTTCCCTCCCCACCTCCATCAATGAGACTTCCCTCCCCACCTCCATCAATGAGCCTTCCCTCCCCTCACCCCTCAATGAGGCCTTCCCTCCCCACCTCCATCAATGAGCCTCCCCCCCAAACTCCATCAATGTGCCTTCCCTCCCCACCTCCATCAATGAGTCTTCCCTCCCCACCTCCATCAATGAGCCTTCCCTCCCCACCGCCTTCCCTTCCCACCTCCATCAATGAGCCTTCCCTCCCCACCGCCTTCCCTCCCCACCTCCATCAATGAGCCTTCCCTCCACACCTCCATCAATGAGCCTTCCCTCCCCATCTCCATCCATGAGCCTTCCCTCCCCCACCTCCATCAATGAGCCTTCCCTCCCCCACCTCCATCAATGAGCCTTCCCTCCCCACCGCCTTCCCTCCCCACCTCCATCAATGAGCCTTCCTTCCCCACCTCCATCAATGAGCCTTCCCTCCCCATCTCCATCCATGAGCCTTCCCCCCCCCACCTCCATCAATGAGCCTTCCCTCCCCACCTCCATCAATGAGACTTCCCTCCCCGCCTCCATCAATGAGCCTTCCCTCCCCTCATCCCTCAATGAGGCCTTCCCTCCCCACCTCCATCAATGAGCCTCCCCCCCAACCTCCATCAATGTGCCTTCCCTCCCCACCTCCATCAATGAGTCTTCCCTCCCCACCTCCATCAATGAGCCTTCCCTCCCCACCACCTTCCCTTCCCACCTCCATCAATGAGCCTTCCCTCCCCACTGCCTTCCCTCCCCACCTCCATCAATGAGCCTTCCCTCCCCACCTCCATCAATGAGCCTTCCCTCCCCATCTCCATCCATGAGCCTTCCCTCCCCCACCTCCATCAATGAGCCTTCCCTCCCCCACCTCCATCAATGAGCCTTCCCTCCCCAGTGCCTTCCCTCCCCACCTCCATCAATGAGCCTTCCCTCCCCACCTCCATCAATGAGCCTTCCCTCCCCATCTCCATCCATGAGCCTTCCCTCCCCCACCTCCATCAATGAGCCTTCCCTCCCCACCTCCATCAATGACCCCCCCCCACCTCCATCAATGAGCCTTCCCTCCCCACCTCCATCAATGAGACTTCCCCCCACCTCCATCAATGAGCCTTCCTTCCCCACCCTCCATCAATGAGCCTTCCCTTCCCATCTCCATCAATGAGCCTCCCCTCCCCACCTCCATCAATGAGCCTTCCCTCCCCACCTCCATCAATGAGCCATCCCTCCCCACCTCCATCAATGAGCCTTCCCTCCCCACCTCCATCAATAAGCCTTCCCTTCCCTCACCCCTCAATGAGCCTTCCCTCCCCACCTCCATCAATGAGCCTTCCCCCCACCTCCATCAATGAGCCTTCCCTCCCCACCCTCCATCAATGAGCCTTCCCTTCCCATCTCCATCAATGAGCCTCCCCTCCCCACCTCCAGAAATGAGCCTTCCCTCCCCACCTCTATCAATGAGCCTTCCCTCCCCACCTCCATCAATGAGCCTTCCCTCCCCTCACCCATCAATGAGGCCTTCCCTCCCCACCTCCATCAATGAGCCTCCCCCCACCTCCATCAATGAGCCTTCCCTCCCCACCTCCATCAATGAGCCTTCCCTCCCCACCTCCATCAATGAGCCTTCCCTTCCCACCTCCATCAATGAGCCTTCCCTCCCCTCACCCCTCAATGAGGCCTTCCCTCCCCACCTCCATCAATGAGCCTCCCCCCAACCTCCTGCAATGTGCCTTCCCTCCCCACCTCCATCAATGAGCCCCCCCCCCCAACCTCCATCAATGTGCCTTCCCTCCCCATCTCCATCAATGAGTCTTCCCTCCCCACCTCCATCAATGAGCCTTCCCTCCCCACCGCCTTCCCTCCCCACCTCCATCAATGAGCCTTCCCTCCCCACCGCCTTCCCTCCCCACCTCCATCAATGAGCCTTCCCTCCCCACCGCCTTCCCTCCCCACCTCCATCAATGAGCCTTCCTTCCCCACCTCCATCAATGAGCCTTCCCTCCCCACCTCCATCAATGAGCCTCCCCCCACCTCCATCAATGAGCCTTCCCTCCCCACCTCCATCAATGAGACTTCCCCCCACCTCCATCAATGAGCCTTCCTTCCCCACCCTCCATCAATGAGCCTTCCCTTCCCATCTCCATCAATGAGCCTCCCCACCCCACCTCCATCAATGAGCCTTCCCTCCCCACCTCCATTAATGAGCCATCCCTCCCCACCTCCATCAATGAGCCTTCCCTCCCCACCTCCATCAATGAGCCTTCCCTTCCCTCACCCCTCAATGAGCCTTCCCTCCCCACCTCCATCAATGAGCCTTCCCCCCACCTCCATCAATGAGCCTTCCCTCCCCACCCTAAATCAATGAGCCTTCCCTTCCCATCTCCATCAATGAGCCTCCCCTCCCCACCTCCATCAATGAGCCTTCCCTCCCCACCTCCATCAATGAGCCTTCCCTCCCCACCTCCATCAATGAGCCTTCCCTCCCCTCACCCATCAATGAGGCCTTCCCTCCCCACCTCCATCAATGAGCCTCCCCCCACCTCCATCAATGAGCCTTCCCTCCCCACCTCCATCAATGAGCCTTCCCTTCCCACCTCCATCAATGAGCCTTCCCTCCCCTCACCCCTCAATGAGGCCTTCCCTCCCCACCTCCATCAATGAGCCTCCCCCCAACCTCCATCAATGTGCCTTCCCTCCCCACCTCCATCAATGAGCCTTCCCCCCACCTCCATCAATGAGCCTTCCCTCCCCACCCTCTATCAATGAGCCTTCCCTTCCCATCTCCATCAATGAGCCTCCCCTCCCCACCTCCATCAATGAGCCTTCCCTCCTCACCTCCATCAATGAGCCTTCCCTCCCCACCTCCATCAATGAGCCTTCCCTCCCCTCACCCATCAATGAGGCCTTCCCTCCCCACCTCCATTAATCAGCCTCCCCCCCGCCTCCATCAATGAGCCTTCCCTCCCCACCTCCATGAATGAGCCTTCCCTCCCCACCTCCATCAATGAGCCTTCACTCCCCACCTCCATCAATGAGCCTTCCCTCCCCTCACCCCTCAATGAGGCCTTCCCTCCCCACCTCCATCAATGAGCCTCCCCCCAACCTCCATCAATGTGCCTTCCCTCCCCACCTCCATCAATGAGTCTTCCCTCCCCACCTCCATCAATGAGCCTTCCCTCCCCACCGCCTTCCCTCCCCACTTCCACCAATGAGCCTTCCCTCCCACCTCCATCAATGAGCCTTCCCTCCCCCCACCTCCATCATCGAGCCTTCTCTCCCCACCTCCATCAATGAGCCTTCCCTCCCCCCATCTCTATCAATGAGCCTTCCCTCCCCACCTCCATCAATTGAGCCTCCCCACCTCCACCAATGATCCTTCCCTCCCCACTTCCATCAATGAGCCTTCACTTCCTACCTCCATCAATGATCCTTCCCTTCCCACCTCCATAAATGATCCTTCCCTTCCCACCTCCATAAATGAGCCTTCCCTCCCCACCTCCATCAATGATCCTTCCCTCTCCATCTCTATCAATGAGCCTTCCCTCCCCACCTCTATCAATTTAGCCTCCCCACCTCCATCAATGAGCCTTCCCTCCCCACCTCCATCAATGAGCCTTCACTTCCCACCTCCATCAATGATCCTTCCCTTCCCACCTCCATAAATGATCCTTCCCTTCCCACCTCCATAAATGAGCCTTCCCTCCCCACTGCCATCAATGATCCTTCCCTTCCCACCTCCATCAATGAGCCTTCCCTCCCCACCTCCATCAATGAGCCTTCCCTTCCCACCTCCATCAATGAGCCTTCCCTCCCCTCACCCCTCAATGAGGCCTTCCCTCCCCACTGCCATCAATGATCCTTCCCTTCCCACCTCCATCAATGAGCCTTCCCTCCCCACCTCCATCAATGAGTCTTCCCTCCCCACCTCCATCAATGAGCCTTCCCTCCCCACCGCCTTCTCTCCCACCTCCATCAATGAGCCTTCCCTCCCCACCGCCTTCCCTCCCCACCTCCATCAATGAGCCTTCCCTCCCCACCGCCTTCCCTCCCCACATCCATCAATGAGCCTTCCCTCCCCACCGCCTTCCCTCCCCACCTCCATCAATGAGCCTTCCCTCCCCACCTCCATCAATGAGCCTTCCCTCCCCATCTCCATCCATGAGCCTTCCCTCCCCCACCTCCATCAATGAGCCTTCCCTCCCCCACCTCCATCAATGAGCCTTCCCTCCCCCACCTCCATCAATGAGCCTTCCCTCCCCTCACCCATCAATGAAGCCTTCCCTCCCCACCTCCATCAATGAGCCTCCCCCCCACCTCCATCAATGAGCCTTCCCTCCCCACCTCCATCAATGAGCCTTCCCCCCCACCTCCATCAATGAGCCTTCCCCACCCTCCATCAATGAGCCTTCCCTTCCCATCTCCATCAATGAGCCTCCCCTCCCCACCTCCATAAATGAGTCTTCCCTCCTCACCTCCATCAATGAGCCTTCCCTCCCCACCTCCATCAATGAGCCTTCCCTCCCCTCACCCATCAATGAGGCCTTCCCTCCTCACCTCCATCAATCAGCCTCCCCCCACCTCCATCAGTGAGCCTTCCTTCCCCACCTCCATCAATCAGCCTTCCCTCCCCACCTCCATCAATCAGCCTTCCCTCCCCACCTCCATCAATGAGCCTTCCCTCCCCACCTCCATCAATGAGCCTTCCCTCCACTCACCCCTCAATGAGGCCTTCCCTCCCCACCTCCATCAATGAGCCTCCCCCAACCTCCATCAATGTGCCTTCCCTCCCCACCTCCATCAATGAGTCTTCCCTCCCCACCTCCATCAATGAGCCTTCCCTCCCCACCGCCTTCCCTTCCCACCTCCATCAATGAGCCTTCCCTCCCCATCGCCTTCCCTCCCCACCTCCATCAATGAGCCTTCCGTTCCCACCGCCTTCCCTCCCCACCTCCACCAATGAGCCTTCCCTCCCACCTCCATCAATGAGCCTTCCCTCCCCCGACCTCCATCATCGAGCCTTCTCTCCCCACCTCCATCAATGAGCCTTCCCTCCCCTCACCCATCAATGAGGCCTTCCCACCCCACCTCCATCAATGAGCCTCCCCCCCACCTCCATCAATGAGCCTTCCCTCCCCACCTCCATCAATGAGCCTTCCCTCCCCACCTCTATCAATGAGCCTCCCCCCAACCTCCATCAATGTGCCTTCCCTCCCCACTTCCATCAATGAGCCTTCCCTCCCCACCGCCTTCCCTTCCCACCTCCATCAGTGAGCCTTCCCTCCCCACCGCCTTCCCTCCCCACCTCCATCAATGAGCCTTCCCTCCCCATCTCCATCCATGAGCCTTCTCTCCCCCAGCTCCATCAATGAGCCTTCCCTCCCCCACCTCCAACAATGAGCCTTCCCTCCCCTCACCCCTCAATGAGGCCTTCCCTCCCCACCTCCATCAATGAGCCTCCCCCCCAACCTCCATCAATGTGCTTTCCCTCCCCACCTCCATCAATGAGTCTCCCCCCACTTCCATCAATGAGCCTTCCCTCCCCACCCTCCATCAATAAGCCTTCGCCTTCCCATCTCCATCATTGAGCCTCCCCTCCCCACCTCCATCAATGTGCCTTCCCTCCCCACCTCCATCAATGAGCCTTCCCTCCCCACCTCAATCATTGAGCCTTCCCTCCCCTCACCCATCAATGAGGCCTTCCCTCCCCACCTCAGTCAATCAGCCTCCCCCCCAACCTCCATCAATGAGCCTTCCCTCCCCACCTCAATCATTGAGCCTTCCCTCCCCTCACCCCTCAGTGAGGCCTTCCCTCCCCACCTCCATCAATGAGCCTCCCCCCCAACCTCCATCAATGTGCCTTCCCTCCCCACCTCCATCAATGAGTCTTCCCTCCCCACCTCCATCAATGAGCCTTCCCTCCCCTCACCCATCAATGAGGCCTTCCCTCCCCACCTCCATCAATGAGCCTCCCCCCACCTCCATCAATGAGCCTTCCCTCCCCACCTCCATCAATGAGCCTTCCCTTCCCACCTCCATCAATGAGCCTTCCCTCCCCTCACCCCTCAATGAGGCCTTCCCTCCCCACCTCCATCAATGAGCCTCCCCCCAACCTCCATCAATGTGCCTTCCCTCCCCACCTCCATCAATGAGCCTTCCCCCCACCTCCATCAATGAGCCTTCCCTCCCCACCCTCCATCAATGAGCCTTCCCTTCCCATCTCCATCAATGAGCCTCCCCTCCCCACCTCCATCAATGAGCCTTCCCTCCCCACCTCCATCAATGAGCCTTCCCTTCCCTCACCCCTCAATGAGCCTTCCCTCCCCACCTCCATCAATGAGCCTTCCCCCCACCTCCATCAATGAGCCTTCCCTCCCCACCTCCATCAATGAGCCTTCCCCCCCACCTCCATCAATGAGCCTTCCCCACCCTCCATCAATGAGCCTTCCCTTCCCATCTCCATCAATGAGCCTCCCCTCCCCACCTCCATAAATGAGCCTTCCCTCCTCACCTCCATCAATGAGCCTTCCCTCCCCACCTCCATCAATGAGCCTTCCCTCCCCTCACCCATCAATGAGGCCTTCCCTCCTCACCTCCATCAATCAGCCTCCCCCCACCTCCATCAGTGAGCCTTCCTTCCCCACCTCCATCAATCAGCCTTCCCTCCCCACCTCCATCAATCAGCCTTCCCTCCCCACCTCCATCAATGAGCCTTCCCTCCCCACCTCCATCAATGAGCCTTCCCTCCACTCACCCCTCAATGAGGCCTTCCCTCCCCACCTCCATCAATGAGCCTCCCCCAACCTCCATCAATGTGCCTTCCCTCCCCACCTCCATCAATGAGTCTTCCCTCCCCACCTCCATCAATGAGCCTTCCCTCCCCACCGCCTTCCCTTCCCACCTCCATCAATGAGCCTTCCCTCCCCATCGCCTTCCCTCCCCACCTCCATTAATGAGCCTTCCGTTCCCACCGCCTTCCCTCCCCACCTCCACCAATGAGCCTTCCCTCCCACCTCCATCAATGAGCCTTCCCTCCCCCGACCTCCATCATCGAGCCTTCTCTCCCCACCTCCATCAATGAGCCTTCCCTCCCCTCACCCATCAATGAGGCCTTCCCACCCCACCTCCATCAATGAGCCTCCCCCCCACCTCCATCAATGAGCCTTCCCTCCCCACCTCCATCAATGAGCCTTCCCTCCCCACCTCTATCAATGAGCCTCCCCCCAACCTCCATCAATGTGCCTTCCCTCCCCACTTCCATCAATGAGCCTTCCCTCCCCACCGCCTTCCCTTCCCACCTCCATCAGTGAGCCTTCCCTCCCCACCGCCTTCCCTCCCCACCTCCATCAATGAGCCTTCCCTCCCCATCTCCATCCATGAGCCTTCTCTCCCCCACCTCCATCAATGAGCCTTCCCTCCCCCACCTCCAACAATGAGCCTTCCCTCCCCTCACCCCTCAATGAGGCCTTCCCTCCCCACCTCCATCAATGAGCCTCCCCCCCAACCTCCATCAATGTGCCTTCCCTCCCCACCTCCATCAATGAGTCTCCCCCCACTTCCATCAATGAGCCTTCCCTCCCCACCCTCCATCAATGAGCCTTCGCCTTCCCATCTCCATCATTGAGCCTCCCCTCCCCACCTCCATCAATGTGCCTTCCCTCCCCACCTCCATCAATGAGCCTTCCCTCCCCACCTCAATCATTGAGCCTTCCCTCCCCTCACCCATCAATGAGGCCTTCCCTCCCCACCTCAGTCAATCAGCCTCCCCCCCAACCTCCATCAATGAGCCTTCCCTCCCCACCTCAATCATTGAGCCTTCCCTCCCCTCACCCCTCAATGAGGCCTTCCCTCCCCACCTCCATCAATGAGCCTCCCCCCCAACCTCCATCAATGTGCCTTCCCTCCCCACCTCCATCAATGAGTCTTCCCTCCCCACCTCCATCAATGAGCCTTCCCTCCCCTCACCCATCAATGAGGCCTTCCCTCCCCACCTCCATCAATGAGCCTCCCCCCACCTCCATCAATGAGCCTTCCCTCCCCACCTCCATCAATGAGCCTTCCCTTCCCACCTCCATCAATGAGCCTTCCCTCCCCTCACCCCTCAATGAGGCCTTCCCTCCCCACCTCAGTCAATCAGCCTCCCCCCCAACCTCCATCAATGAGCCTTCCCTCCCCACCTCAATCATTGAGCCTTCCCTCCCCTCACCCCTCAATGAGGCCTTCCCTCCCCACCTCCATCAATGAGCCTCCCCCCCAACCTCCATCAATGTGCCTTCCCTCCCCACCTCCATCAATGAGTCTTCCCTCCCCACCTCCATCAATGAGCCTTCCCTCCCCTCACCCATCAATGAGGCCTTCCCTCCCCACCTCCATCAATGAGCCTCCCCCCACCTCCATCAATGAGCCTTCCCTCCCCACCGCCTTCCCTTCCCACCTCCATCAATTAACCTTTCCTCCCCACCGCCTTCCATCCCCACCTCCATCAATGAGCCTTCCCTCCCCACCGCCTTCCCTCCCCACCTCCACCAATGAGCCTTCCCTCCCCCCACCTCCATCATCGAGCCTTTTCTCCCCACCTCCATCAATGTGCCTTCCCTCCCCCCATCTCTATCAATGAGCCTTCCCTCCCCACCTCCATCAATTGAGCCTCCCCACCTCCACCATTGAGCCTTCCCTCCCCACCTCCATCAATGAGCCTTCACTTCCCACCTCCATCAATGATCCTTCCCTTCCCACCTCCATAAATGATCCTTCCCTTCCCACCTCCATAAATGAGCCTTCCCTCCCCACCTCCATCAATGATCCTTCCCTCTCCACCTCCATCAATGAGTCTTCCCTCCCCACCTCCATCAATTGAGCCTCCCCACCTCCATCAATGAGCCTTCCCTCCCCACCTCCATCAATGAGCCTTCACTTCCCACCTCCATCAATGATCCTTCCCTTCCCACCTCCATAAATGATCCTTCCCTTCCCACCTCCATAAATGAGCCTTCCCTCCCCACTGCCATCAATGATCCTTCCCTTCCCACCTCCATCAATGAGCCTTCCCTCCCCCCATCTCTATCAATGAGCCTTCCCTCCCAACCTCCATCAATTGAGCCTCCCCACCTCCATCAATGAGCCTTCCCTCCCCACCTCCATCAATCATCCTTCCCTTCCCACCTCCATAAATGATCCTTCCCTTCCCACCTCCATAAATGAGCCTTCCCTCCCCACCTCCATCAAGGATTCTTCCCTCCCCACCTCCATCAATGAGCCTTCCCTCCCCACCTCCATCAGTGAGCCTTCACTTCCCACCTCCATCAATGAGCCTTCCGTCCCCACCTCCATAAATGATCCTTCCCTTCCCACCTCCATAAATGAGCCTTCCCTCCCCACTGCCATCAATGATCCTTCCCTTCCCACCTCCATCAATGAGCCTTTGTCTCCCATGACCCTGTCGCCGGTTGTCCAGTTTTCCTTCCTCGGACCACTTTTGATCAGTACTGACCACTGCAGACCCGGGAACGTCCCACAAGAGCTGCAGTTTTGGAGTTCCTCTGACCGAGTCGTCTAGACATTACAATCTGGCCCTTGTTAACGTCATTCCAATCCTTCAATTTCTTTCTGCTTTTAGCACATCAACTTCAGGGACAACATGTTCACTTGCTGCCTAATATCCACATTGGGGGGGCATGGCCTGGCGGGAGCCCAGAGTGAGGTTGTCTCTCTCTCACATACCACCATAGGACTCTGTGGATGTGTGGCACCAGGGATCTTTCCTCCCTTCTTTCTGGTGTAAACGTACGACGGTCAGCAAGTGGTTAATCCACGTCTTACCACTGACAGATTCATCAAACATCTCATCGTTTCCTATGGCCATCCAGGGCTCCAGTATAAAGCCCAACTGCAACTAACCTTACTCAGAATTCCTCCAGCCACATTGAATGTGTAGATGGGGGAATTGGAACATTTTATTTTCACTGGTTGAACAAAAAAGAAAGAAAAAAAAACAAAACCCCATTAACGTATCGCCTGCCAAAGATGTAGAACAGTCCGCAGTCCACAGGAGCTTCTATAGAACATAAGGTTCTACAAACACATTCTTCTCTTATCTTTGCTTATCTCTTCCTGGCTCCTTATCATAGTTCATAATTCTATACTGTGAGCACATATGTTTACTGTTCAGCCATGGCCTGGTATGGCCCCCAATTCATAGCATAGAATGCTGTGCCGGCAGTCTAGACAGCTTGGTGGATGGAAACCCTCACTGCTTGTGTTTTATAGAAGAATTGTATTATTGTTTTTTTCGGGAAAATACCCGTTTTTGCTTTTTTTTTTTCCCCACCCTTTGTTACATCTCAGTTAACCACTTGACCTCCAGAAAATTTACCCCCCATTCATGACCAGGCCATTTCTTGTGATACGGCACTGCGTTACTTTAACTGACAATTACGCGGTCGTGCGACATTGTAGCCAAACAAAATTGACGTCCCTTTTTTCCCACAAATAAAGCTTTCTTTTGGTGGTATTTGATCACCTCTGTGTTTTTTTTTATTTTTTGCGCTATAAACAAAAAAAATACACACAAAAAAAAAGAAAAAAAGGCCGACAATTTAAAAAAAATATATTTATATATATTTTTTACTTTCTGATAAAAAACACATCCAATAACAAAATAAAAAAAAAAATCGAATTTCTTCATCAGTTTAGGCCAATACGTATCCTGCTACATATTTTTAGTAAAAAAAAAAAAAAATCCCAATAAGCGTACAGTGATTGGTTTGCACCAAAGTTATAGCGTCTGCAAAACTATGGGATATATACTGGAATTTTAATTGATTTTTATACTAGTAATGGCGGCGATCAGCCACTTATAGATATTGCGGCGGACAATCGGACACTAACGGACACTTTTGACACTTTGTGGGGACCAGTGACACTAATACAGTGATCTGTGCTAATGACACTGGCAGGGAAGGGGTTAAACATCTAGAGCGATCAAAGGGTTAACTGTGTGCCTAGCCAGTGTTTATGTGTACTGTGTGGTGCATTTACTGAGGGATGTGATGGATTTTATTCACATATTCGTTTCAGCCAATCAGGTGACGGGTAACAGACCCGAGCACCTGATTGGCGGAGAGGCGGTTCAGTGTTAGGACAGGGAATATTCATTGGCTGTTCTAACACACCTGGGTGAACTGCGAGCGCCGAGCATGTCGTAGGTCACCTTTTTTTGACGCCTATCTAACGGAGCCCCAGACAGCAGTAAGATCCACACAGAAGTTCTAATCCTTCCCCACCCCAGCCAAAACGTAAAAAAAAAAAAAATCTCGGTCGCACATTAACAAAACTCTGGGTGTCGTCCTTCGGAGGGGTACACCCCTCCCCCCCCCTCAGACATACCGGGGTGACACTAATCCGGAATATCCCGCATCACTCTGACGCATCCTCCTCGCCCCTCCGCAGCGAGGCCGCGCCTTCACACAGGGGAACCATTAAGAGTGTCAAGGCCAATTTTGTACGGGGGGGGGTTAGCGCGTTGCGTCCCTTTGAGGCCTCGGAGGCCGTTGTTTACCTCTGCGCAGAATGGAGCGTTTTCATGCAAACAACATTCATCTTCTATTTCTGACAGATGCCGTATGACGGATTAACATAAATTGTATTCTGGGTTTTCAGGTTCCATTGAAGAGCGTCACCCGGCACTTCCAAGGGGGCAGATTCCCAGCGAGATGTAAAGAGCCTGACAATTTATAGCAGACACATGAGACCCCGGAGAATAGGAGAAGCACCCCGCAGCGTCAAATCACCTTATACACAGCCTGATATTTATGTCGTTCCCTCGCACAATCTGCATTCCCCGGTCTGGGGCTCCCTTTTTATCATTTAAATTAAAACTTTAATAAATACAAATTTAAAAAACAAAAAAAAATAGCTGTTGTAGTCTTACAATTACTATTATTATTATTATTAATTTTATATTAGTAATTCCAATTTGTTTTTAAACTTTAGGAAAATATATGATCTTTGGAACATCTGCTTTTTCTTGATGTTGCCAGAATTATTGGTAGAGTTGTTTTATACTTCGATGTTTTGTATTTATTTCAGCTTTTTTTCCAAGACTTTACAGGAATATAAGGGAATGTTCTAAATAAGTCAAAGTAAAAACACTTTATGTACAAGATATAAATTACATATATATTTATACTTATTTTTACTTTTTTTTTATTTTTTTCTTTTATTTTAATGTGTGTTTCTATAAAATCGTAAAAATAGTAGCAAAGAAAAATGATATTTATTTATAAAATTGATTGATAACTGTCATTAGTATTTTTACCCTCCCCCCTTTATTTTTCCCTTTCTTCTCTCTCTTTTCCTCTCCACTTAAACAAAAATTTGTATTATCGGGAGAAGAAAATACATGTTGGCATTGATAAATCAATTAAGGAATTACAGTGGGTTGAAATTGGGGTGGTGGAAGGAATAAGCACAGGATTATTATCAGGGGTAAGGTATAGTACAGAGGTAAGTCCAGGATTATTATCAGGGGTAAGGTATAGTACAGAGGTGAGTCCAGGAATATTATCAGGGGTAAGGTATAGTACAGAGGTAAGTCCAGGATTATTATCAGGGGTAAGGTATAGTACAGAGGTGAGTCCAGGAATAATATCAGGGGTAAGGTATAGTACAGAGGTGAGTCCAGGAATATTATCAGGGGTAAGGTATAGTACAGAGGTGAGTCCAGGAATATTATCAGGGGTAAGGTATAGTACAGAGGTGAGTCCAGGAATATTATCAGGGGTAAGGTATAATACAGAGGTAAGTCCAGGAATATTATCAGGGGTAAGGTATAGTACAGAGGTGAGTCCAGGAATATTATCAGGGGTAAGGTATAGTACAGAGGTAAGTCCGGGAATATTATCAGGGGTAAGGTATAGTACAGAGGTGAGTCCAGGAATATTATCAGGGGTAAGGTATAGTACAGAGGTGAGTCCAAGAATATTATCAGAGGTAAGGTATAGTACAGAGGTGAGTCTTGGAATATTATCAAGGGTAAGGTATAGTACAGAGGTGAGTCCAGGAATATTATCAGGGGTAAGGTATAGTACAGAGGTGAGTCCAAGAATATTATCAGGGGTAAGGTATAGTACAGAGGTAAGTCCAGGAATAATATCAGGGGTAAGGTATAGTACAGAGGTGAGTCCAGGAATATTATCAGGGGTAAGGTATAATACAGAGGTAAGTCCAGGAATATTATCAGGGGTAAGGTATAGTACAGAGGTAAGTCCGGGAATATTATCAGGGGTAAGGTATAGTACAGAGGTGAGTCCAGGAATATTATCAAGGGTAAGGTATAGTACAGAGGTGAGTCCAGGAATATTATCAGGGGTAAGGTATAGTACAGAGGTGAGTCCAAGAATATTATCAGAGGTAAGGTATAGTACAGAGGTGAGTCTAGGAATATTATCAAGGGTAAGGTATAGTACAGAGGTGAGTCCAGGAATATTATCAGGGGTAAGGTATAGTACAGAGGTGAGTCCAGGAATATTATCAGGGGTAAGGTATAGTACAGAGGTGAGTCCAAGAATATTATCAGGGGTAAGGTATAGTACAGAGGTAAGTCCAGGAATAATATCAGGGGTAAGGTATAGTACAGAGGTGAGTCCAGGAATATTATCAGGGGTAAGGTATAGTACAGAGGTGAGTCCGGGATTATTATCAGGGGTAAGGTATAGTACAGAGGTGAGTCTGGGATTATTATCAGGGGTAAGGTATAGTACAGAGGTGAGTCCAGGAATATTATCAGGGGTAAGGTATAGTACAGAGGTAAGTCCAGGAATATTATCAGGAGTAAGGTATAGTACAGAGGTAAGTCCAGGAATATTATTAGGGGTAAGGTATAATACAGAGGTAAGTCCAGGAATATTATCAGGGGTAAGGTATAGTACAGAGGTGAATCCAGGAATATTATCAGGGGTAAGGTATAGTACAGAGGTGAGTCCAGGAATGTTATCAGGGGTAAGGTATAGTACAGAGGTGAGTCCAGGATTATTATCAGGGGTAAGGTATAGTACAGAGGTGAGTCCAGGAATAATATCAGGGGTAAGGTATAGTACAGAGGTAAGTCCGGGAATATTATCAGGGGTAAGGTATAGTAGAGAGGTGAGTCCAGGAATATTATCAGGGGTAAGGTATAGTACAGAGGTGAGTCTGGGAATATTATCAGGGGTAAGGTACAGGGCCGTCTTTAATATCGATTGGACCCTGGGCAAAACTTTTCTTGGGCCCCCCCCATGCAGTTTCGCTCTCCACCTGCTCTGAGACATACAATAAATAGCAGCTAGACTCAAAATCAGTTTACTGAATCAGATCAGGCAGCTATTGCGATTGGTTGCTAGAGGTTACAGTGTATCATTACCGCTCACTGACTGGTTGCTAGAGGTTATAGCACACATTACAGCTCACTGATTAGTTGCTAGAGGTTACAGCACATGATTTCTGCTTGTTGATTGGTTGCTAGAGATTACTGTGGATATGACCTCAGGGGGGCATGATATACATATCAATGCCGCCGGCCGCCCCTATTTACATATGATTTCCGGTAATTTACATGTAAACACAGGGTCTGCAGGTGAGTCATCTTTACACAACAATAGGGCAGAGCTGGCAAGCATTAGTAGCAGCACTTCACACTGAGATATAGGGACACAGCATGGGACTAAAACCTCAAGGGGAGGAGGAATTTAAACCAGGATAGTTGAGGTATGAGGCTGCTGCTTTGGGCCCCACAACAATGACAGGGCCCAGGACAGCTGCCCCTTTTGCCCTGCCTTAAAAACGGCCCTGGTAAGGTATAGTACAGAGGTAAGTCCAGGAATATTATCAGGGGTAAGGTATAGTACAGAGGTGAGTCCAGGAATATTATCAGGGGTAAGGTATAGTACAGAGGTGAGTCCAGAAATATTATCAGGGGTAAGGTATAGTACAGAGGTAAGTCCAGGAATATTATCAGGGGTAAGGTATAGTACAGAGGTAAGTCCAGGAATAATATCAGGGGTAAGGTATAGTACAGAGGTGAGTCCAGAAATATTATCAGGGGTAAGGTATAGTACAGAGGTGAGTCCAGAAATATTATCAGGGGTAAGGTATAGTACAGGGATGAGTCCAGGAATATTATCGGGGGTAAGGTATAGTACAGAGATGAGTCCAGGAATATTATCAGGGGTAAGGTATAGTACAGAGGTAGGTCCAGGAATATTATCAGGGGTAAGGTATAGTACAGAGGTAAGTCCGGGAATATTATCAGGGGTATAGTATAGTACAGAGGTGAGTCCGGGAATATTATCAGTTGTAAGGGGTATAGTACAGAGGTAGGTCCATATAAGTCCACCTCTTTCTCTTTTCTGTGACATTTCAGGAATATCAGTTACTTAAACTACAAGAATTAGTATCAAAGATAAACCATCACCAGCATATGTATTATTTTGTTTATTGATACAAATTGATACATGCCGTCCATTTCTTTCTCTCTCTTTCTCTTTCATTCTCTTCTCTCCTTTTTTTTTGGTTATTCATATTTAAATAATTTTCCCGTTCCTCAACATAGAAGAACTTCAATCCCCACCATCAGCTGACATCAGAGGGGACATCATTGATAAAAAGTAGGCCATGAATATTTATGAGAACATATTTAATTTCCTGTGTTCAAATTTTGAATCAGTAAATTTCAAGAAAAGAATGAAATAAAAAAAAAAATCTGGAATAAGCTGCCGGAATCCGACCCTTTGAGGTCCTTACAATATCCTTCATCAGAATGTGTCTAATATTTATGGCCCCCCGAGCTGGCTGGCGATGGCCGGAGGGTTATGACAGGAGCCACAATAGCATTGTCTGATATGGAGGGGGGGTGCCCAGAGACCACCACAATAGGCCCTTTTATCATCATATAATCCCATTTGTGATAAGAAGAATTCCTGGGGATTAATTTAAATTCTTTACATTAGCAGCGGTTCGGCTCTCTTAATGAGATGAAAACACTCTTATCAGATTAATAGTCACATTAGGCTATTACATTCTTATCTGCTGGAAATGATTCTTATGACGGCCGTCCCCTCCCCCCTCCCCCTCCTCTATTGAGTGGGGTAATTCCTGATTAAGATCTCCTCTTTGCCGTACAATAAGCCTTATTATTGGATCTGCCATGAATTGATAAGTCCCTGGCGCTATAGGAGCGGGCAGCTGCCACTATGAAGAATGACCTTCAGATCCCTATCATCCCTATCATCGTGTCACTGGCACAAGAGCCCGGCTGCCGGCGAGTTGGAGGCTCCCAGGGTGCAAACTTCCTCCAGCACTATAATAAAGAGGCCCTGTCACCAACGTAAAACATCGCAGAAAAATCAAGTATTTTAAATGTTAACTTGCAACATTTTTTTCCTATCAATAGATTATTTTTCATTCACTTGCAGTGTGCCTTTCAATGCATTGAAAATCTTTCAACTCCAGGGAGAGTCAATTCCTTAGCCTCAGCCCCATCCCTCATTGCACGTCATAGCCCTCGCCTAATCTGGGAGTACAGGTGTGCATTATTAGGGTGTGCACCCCAAAACTCAAATGACGCTGAGCATGAGCACTCAACCTCTTTGGTTGACCATAGCGAGGCCTGTTCTGAGTGGAACCTGTCCTGTTATACCGCTGTATGGTCATTATTTTCCAGCACTGCCTTAACCCTCTTGGGCATGGAGGTCACCAGAGCATCACAGATTGCCACTGGAGTCCTCTTCCCCTCCTCCATGATGACATCACAGAGCTGGTGGATGTTAGAGACCTTGTGCTCCTCTACCTTTCGTTGGAGGATGTCCCACAGATGATCAATAGGGTTTAGGTCTGGAGACATGCTTGGCCAGTCCATCACCTTTACCCTCAGCTTCTTTAGCAAGGCAGTGGTCATCTTGGAGGTGTGTTTGGGGTCATTATCATGTTGGAATACTGCCCTGCGGCCCAGTCTCTGAAGGGAGGGGATCATGCTCTGCTTCAGTATGTCACAGTACATGTTGGTATTCATGGTTTCCTCAATGATCTGTAGCTCCCCAGTGCCGGCAGCACTCATGCAGCCCCAGACCATGACACTCCCACCACCATGCTTGACTGTAGACAAGACACACTTGTCTTTGTCCTCCTCACCTGGTTGCCGCCACACACGCTTGTCACCATCTGAACCAAATAAGTTTATCTTGGTCTCATCAGACCACAGGACATGGTTCCAGTAATCCATGTCCTTAGTCATCTTGTCTTCAGCAAACTGTTTACGGGCTTTCTTGTGCATCATCTTTAGAAGAGGCTTCCTTCTGGGATGACAGCCATGCAGACCATTTTGATGCAGTGTGCGGCGTATGGTCTGAGCACTGACAGGTTGACCCCCCACCCCTTCAACCTCTGCAGCAATGCTGGCAGCACTCATACATCTATTTCCCAAAGACAACCTCTGGATATGACGCTGAGCACGTGACCTCAACTTCTTTGGTGGACCATGGCGAGGCCTGTACTGAGTGGAACCTGTCCTGTTATACCGCTGTAGGGTCTTGGCAATCTTCTTATAGCCTAGGCCATCTTTATGTAGAGCAACAATTCTTTTTTTTCAGATCCTCAGAGAGTTCTTTGCCATGAGGTGCCATGTTGAACTTCCAGTGACCAGTATGAGAGAGTGAGAGCGATAACACCAAATTTAACACACCTGCTCCCCATTCACACCTGAGACCTTGTAACACTGGGGAGGGAAAATGGCTAATTGGGCCCAATTTGGACATTTTCACTTAGGGGTGTACTCACTTTTGTTGCCAGCGGTTTAGACATTAATGGCTGTGTGTTGAGTTATTTTGAGGGGACAGCACATTTACACTTTTATACAAGCTGTACACTCACTACTTTACATTGTAGCAAAGTGTCATTTCTTCAGTGTTGTCACATGAAAAGATAGAAGAAAAGATTTACAAAAATGTGAGGGGTGTACTTACTTTTGTGAGATACAGTATATGTTGTACCGCTGCTTTAATCAGGAGTGGGAGAATTTAATTTTGGTTGTTCTTCGATGGAAGGTTATAATAGTAGCAAGAAATATACAGCTATTTTTTTTTTTTTTTACAATTTTGGGCAAGTTTTTCTTTTGAAAAAAACAAAACAAAAAAAAAAGGAGATATCCTTTACCATTTACCACCAAATAAAAGCCCAATTTGTCCTAAAAAAAAAAAGTGGTAAAGTCCACCAGGATGCACAACGTAGTTGTTGCAAAATTGTGCTTATGCATTAAGATTTGTTTTACCCTTAAGTCACGAAGGGGTTAAGGTTTCTCTGTGATATGCCTCCCAGAATCAACAGATTCCCTCATCCAGTACAAACCACCTGGATGGAGGAAACTCTCCTGTTGGCTATTGGACTCAGACAGCCGCTCCTCCTGTGGCTGTCAGAATAATTCAACAATGACTATATCTGATTGGCTGCAGTTATTGTTCGGCTGAGAATCTCCGCCCAGCTCCTCTGGTTTTGTTGAGTTAGGTGGTGCCAACAGCGCCACCCACAGCTCAATCGTTTGGCCAATTTAACAGGAATTCAACAGTATTCATTCTGTACCCAAGCTGGAGTCAGGCTTTAACCACTTCAGCCCCGGAAGAATTTACCATTTACCTCCTTTCCTGACCAGAGCGCTTTTTGCAATTGTGCGGTCGTGTGACACTGTACCCAAACAAAATTGACATCCTTTTTTCCCCACAAATAGAGCTTTCTTTTGGTGGTATTTGATTGCCTCTGCGGTTTTTATTTTTTGCGCTATAAACAAAAAAAGAGCGACAATTTTGAAAAAAACTGAATATTTTGTAATTTTTGCTATAATAAATATTCCCATTTTTTTTTAAAAAAAGCTAATTTTTTCCTCAGTTTAGGCCGATATGTATTCTTCAACATATTTTTGGTAAAAAAAAAATAGCAATAAGCGTATATTGATTGGTTTGCGCAAAAGTTATAGCGTCTACAAAATAGGTAATAGTTTTATAGCATTCTTCTTATTATTATTTTTTTTACTAGTAATGGCAGCGATCTGCGATTTTTGTCATGACTGCGAGATTATGGCGGACACATCGGACAATTTTGACACATTTTTGGAACCATTGGCATTAAGACAGCGATCAGTGCGATTAAAAATGCATTGATTACTGTAAAAATGTCACTGGCAGTGAAGGGGTTAACACTAGGGGTGTGGTGAAGGGGTTAACTGTGTTCCCTGGGAGGTGATTCTAACTGAAGGGGGAGGGGACTAACTAGAGGAAGTGACAGATCGTGGTTCCTATATATATATAATAGGAACACATGATCTGTCACTCCTGTCAGAACAGAACAGGGAAGTCTGTGTTTACACGCACTCGTCCCTGTTCTGTCTCTCCTGGTCACGATCGCTCGTGGCCGGCGGTCATCGCGACCGTCAGCCATGAGCATTGGCACCCCCGCTGTGCAGCGGGTGCGCGCCTGCTATCCGATCCCGGCGAGCCAATGTATAGCTACGTGGTTTCGCGCAGGGGAGCCAAACTGCCGCAGTATAACTTCGGCGGCTGATCTGGAAGCGGCTAAAGTAGTTTTAAAGCCCCTACATATACCCAGTGTAGTGACCGGCTTCGGGTTATACAAGGGGATGAAGGTTTCTGCATGGGCTTGGTTTTTGGAAAAGGTGCAGAGAACATTTCCCTGCATTTTCTGGAGGCACAGAAGCAGCACAGAGTGAACCTAGTCTTAGCTATATTGTAAAAAAAAATAAATTTGGGTGGTCCATCTTCGGTCGCACAGAAAATGTTTTGGTCCATCTTCTGTTGCGCAGAAAATGTTTTGGTCCATCTTCTGTCATGCGGAAAATGTTTTGGTCCATCTTCTGTTGCGCAGAAAATGTTTTGGTCCATCTTCTGTCGCGCAGAAAATGTTTTGGTCCATCTTCTGTTGCGCAGAAAATGTTTTGGTCCATCTTCTGTCACGCAGAAAATGTTTGGGTCCACCTTCTGTCATGCGGAAAATGTTTTGGTCCATCTTCTGTTGCGCAGAAAATGTTTTGGTCCATCTTCTGTCGTGCAGAAAATGTTTTGGTCCATCTTCTGTCACGCAGAAAAGGTTTTGGTCCATCTTCTGTCGTGCAGAAAATGTTTTGGTCCATCTTCTGTCGTGCAGAAAATGTTTTGGTCCATCTTCTGTTGCGCAGAAAATGTTTTGGTCCATCTTCTGTCGTGCAGAAAATGTTTTGGTCCATCTTCTGTTGCGCAGAAAATGTTTTGGTCCATCTTCTGTTGCGCAGAAAATGTTTTGGTCCATCTTCTGTCATGCAGAAAATGTTTTGGTCCATCTTCTGTCACGCGGAAAATGTTTTGGTCCATCTTCTATCATGCGGAAAATGTTTTGGTCCATCTTCTGTCGCGCAGAAAAGGTTTTGGTCCATCTTCTGTCATGCGGAAAATGTTTTGGTCCATCTTCTGTCACGCGGAACATGTTTTGGTTCACCTTCTGTCGCGCCGAAAATGTTTTGGTCCATCTTCTGTCACGTGGAAAATGTTTTGGTCCATCTTCTGTCGCGGAGAAAAGGTTTTGGTCCATCTTCTGTCACGTGGAAAATGTTTTGGTCCATCTTCTGTCACGCAGAAAAGGTTTTGGTCCATCTTCTGTCGCGCAGAAAAGGTTTTGGTCCATCTTCTGTCACGTGGAAAATGTTTTGGTCCATCTTCTGTCGCGCAGAAAAGGTTTTGGTCCATCTTCTGTCGCGCAGAAAATGTTTTGGTCCATCTTCTGTCGCGCACAAAATGTTTTGGTCCATCTTTGGTTGCGCAGAAAATGTTTTGGTCCATCTTCTGTCGCGCAGAAAATGTTTTGGTCCATCTTCTGTCACGCAGTAAATGTTTTGGTCCATCTTCTGTCACGCAGTAAATGTTTTGGTCCATCTCCTGTCGCACAGAAAAATCATTTGTGTGTCTTTGAAGAAGATTGATGAACAATTGCGCACTGCGCACGTGCCCATTTCACAGAGAGACCGCATTTACTGCACGTACTGCACGTGGTAGCAACGTTCCCACATTATCTGGCATGATACCAATTTTTTTCTATGGTGAATATGCAATCTTCATGGTGAAGAGAGTGGTTGGTGTCCAAGGCACGGTCCAGGCGGAGGAATCAGCCACAAGCCTAGTGAGCGCCTGTGTTTGTCTGTGCCAAGGGAGTGCCACCTCCAGACCTCGACCTGGGCTACGTGCCAGGCTTTTTTGTTGCAACGCACCCCAGAAACCAGAGGACAAAGGTGGATGCCATTGTCACCTGAACAGTACATGTGTCTTAAGGAAAACATATCTGGTAAATATCCAGTCTTCATGGTGGGGAGAGTGGTTGCTATTCACGTGGCGGTCCATGTGCGGCTGAGGAATCGGCCACAAGCCTGGTGAACGCCGACTGCAGACCTCTTCTGATGGTTATTAGCCACCAGTCCTGCATTACGTCAGTTACTTTTACCTGTCTAAAAAAATAAGAAAATAAAACCAGGAATTTGTTCCTATGCTTCGTGCCAAAAAAGTGCCGCCACCAGACATCGCTCCGGGCCAAGCTCCAGATATTTGTGTTGAAACGAACCCCAGAGACAGGAGGACAAAAAGGGATGCCATTGTTTGTCGCCTGAATGTTACATGTGTCTTACACCGAACGTTTTCACTCCAGGGCTTTGATGGTAACATTTGACTTAGTACTGATGTAATGTTTCTGGTGGCCCCCTTTAAGCCGATCTGCAGAATGTTGTCCCTGCTACAGAAGGTTTCCCTCTTCATACTGGAGATGGACAGATGCATTGGAGGGAGAGAGAGAGAGGAGAGCATAAATTACATTGATTAGCTTCAGTGCAACCTGGATTAAACCAGTGTAGGCAGGTGCAGTCTGTTTTCTCCACTGTAGGTGGCGCTTGACCGCAGTGGCATTGCAGTTGGAGTGGAAATCAAGAGGACCTTGGTTCCTCTATGGTTCCCTGGGTCACTGGGGAAGCTATCCCATTGGAGGATGCTGCCCCATGTGACTCTGCCAACCAACTGGGGTCAGGCAGAGCCTATCTAAGGCCCTGGCTCCTGGGCTTGGCACAAATTTTGCATGTGGGTAGTGAGGGGACAGGTCACCCATCTGACAGGGGCAGTGATTAGCAGCAGGGAGAGCATAGTTGCCAATAGTCCCGAATTTCCCGGGACATTCCCGGGATTTAGACCCTTTTCCAATTTTAGTGTTTCCCGGGAAATGTCGTGGGAAATCCCCTTTTTCCAGATTTTTCACCGCCGCCGCTAGAGGTCCGCGTCTGGCGGAGATAATGTCTCCACTGGTCTCTATTTTCCAGAAGACCAGACAACGAAATAAGAAGCGGAGCCTGCCGAGTGGCTACAATAGGAATAGAGCTACGGCAACGCCCACCCCCGCCCCCGGTCTGTCTGTCATCTGTGACCTGTTGTGAAAAGGGGTGGGGGGTGGGCAGTGCCGCAGCTCAATTTCTATTGTAGGCGGCCAGCTCCGCCTCTATTTTGTTCCCCCTCGGCCTCTTACTTCAGACACCGCTGCTGGGATATAGAAGGGCTCCAATGGGGGGGGGGGGACATCTGAGATGTAAAGAAACACTCCGCTGGGGACACCTGAGATGTAAGGAAGCACTCCGCTGGCTGGGGACAGTGACACCTGAAATGTAAGGAGGCACTCCGCTGGCTGGGAACAATGACACCTTAGATGTAAGGAAGCACTCCGCTGGCTGGGGAAAGTGACACCTGAGATATAAGGAAGCATTCTGCTGGGGACACCTGAGATGTAAGGAGGCACTCCACTGGGGACACCTGAGATGTAAGGAGGGACTCTACTGGGGACACCTGACGGCATCTGGTGGCAGGCGACGTGATAAGTGACACGCACAGGGCTCCCACTGATTCTGCATTATGGTGAGTTGATCTATTTCATGTTATATTACAATGTAATATAACAATAATGAACTTTAATAACCCTGACACCATAACAACCATGGTGCCGGGATGATTGAAGCGCTAACACCAGGTGTTTGGAGTATCTTTATCTGCTGATTGTTAAACTTTCTGGAATACACATATTTCTATTGTGGTGTAGGATCTGGGCCTGCTGTCCCTCCATTCCTCTTTTTTTCCTTCCTTCTCTCTCTGTCTCTCTCTCTCTTTCTTTGTTTCTCCCTCCATCTCTCGTTGTCTTAGACTCTAACCACACCCCCTTTGAGTCACGCCCCTTTAAGCCACACCCAATATTACGCTTAAACCACGCCCACTTTGATTGACCGGGAGGAGAATCAGGAAGACAATAGCGAAAAAGTAATTTGCTATTGTCACACAATTTTTTTAAGCCAATTGGAGCCTCAGGCTCTAATCATGTGCTTCTAAAAAAAAAAAAAAAAAACCCCATTGAAATCCATAAGTCCGGTGCCCTGCATGTAGATTAGGGGCCGGGTGCATGGATTAGGGGGGGGCGGTGCTCCTGCGTCCCTTATGGATGGGCCGCCACTGGTGGAAGCCGCAGTGCCTACATCAATATACTGCGGTCCTAACTCTATATTTTTGGGAATTTCCAAGTTGGAACATACAGTACATAGCAATAGATAAATAAATAAATGACAGGTTTTCCTGGAGGGAGCTCCTTAAAGGCACAGGGACACATTGGATGCCCAAGACACCTCTGTATACTGCGGTCCTAACTCTAGCACATGAGCACTGCAGCACAAGTGATTGGCTCCCTGTACTGCTTCTCCCTCCCCCTAACATGCCGATTTCACAGAGATACCACATTTCATACACCCGGTAGCACAGTTCTCACGTTATGTGGAATGATAACATTTCTTTGATAAATATACAGTCCTCGTGGTGGTTGGTGTTCATGTGGCGGTCCATATACGGCTGAGGAATCGGCCACGAGTCGGGCGAGCGCCACTCTATATCTTCTCCTTCTATGGTCATCAGCTACCGATCTTACATCCCGTCAGTCAGTTTTACCCGACTAAGTAAACAGAAATCTGTCCTACGTTCCTACTTTCTGTGCCAAGGGAGTGCCACCTCCAGACTTCGCTCCGGGCCGTGAACCAGATGTCTGTGTTTGAAGTGCACCCCAGAAACAAGAGGACAAAGATGGGCACCTGAATGGTACATGTGGCATCGTGGACTCCCAAGAAGTAGGATGAATGACATTGGGTGCCATTCAAGGTGAAAGAGGACCCCTGTGGGGGGCAGTACAGCGGAGGAGGGGAGGACAGTAACCGGAGCTGATTTGTTAACTTCAACTCCTACCGGGAACTTACAATATTCATTCTGTGCCCGAGCTGGAGATGGGCTTTACGAAACATGTCATTGTCGAGTCACTTCTTCTCCTGGGAATGTTTTAGAAATATTTTTCTCTACAGTGGGGTCTCCAAACTTTCTAAACAAAGGGGGCCAGTTTACTGTCCCTGTCCCCTCTCGGACTTAGGGGGTCAGACTGTGGTCAGTAGAGGTGGAAAATATCTCAGACTTGGTGGTCAGAGTAAAGAGACAACATAGTGCCTGTGATCAGTACGGAAGGGGACTAGTGTCCTGTCATTAGTATAAGTATGAGGAATAGTGCCCTCATCATTGGTGTCAGTGGGAGGAATAGTGCCCCATCATTGGTGTCAGTGGGAAGAATAGTGCCCCATCATTGGTGTCAGTGGGAGGAAACGTGCCCCATCATTGGTGTCAGTGGGAGGAATAGTGCCCTCATCATTGGTGTCAGTGGGAGGAGTAGTGACCCATCATTGGTGTCAGTGGGAGGAGTAGTGACCCATCATTGGTATCAGTGGAGGGAATAACGCCCCATCGTTGGTGTCAGTGGGAAGAATAGCACCCCATTGTTAATGTCAGTGGAAGGAGTAGTGGCCCATCATTGGTGTCAGTGGGTAGAAGAGTGTTCCATCGTTGGTGTCTGTGGGAGGAGTAGTGCCCCATTGTTGGTGTCACTGGGAGGAATAGTACTTCATCATTGGTATCGATGTAAGGAATAGTGCCCCATAGTTGGTGACAGTTGAGGGAATAGTGCCCCATCGTTGGTGTCTGTGGAAGGAGTAAGGCCCCCACATTTGTGTCAGTGGGAGGAATAGTGCCTCATCTTTGGTGTCACTGGGAGGAATAGTGACCCATTGTTGGTGTCAGTGGGAGGAATAGTACTTCATCATTGGTATCGATGTAAGGAATAGTGCCCCATAGTCGGTGTCAGTGGAGGGAATAGTGCCCCATCGTTGGTGTCTGTGGGAGAATTAAGGCCCCCACATTGGTGTCAGTTTGAGGAATAGTGACCCATCATTAGTGTCAGTTGGAGGAGTAGTGCCGCATCGTTGGTGTCTGTGGGAGGAGTAAGGTCCCCACATTGGTGTCAATGGGAGGAATAGTGCCCCATCGTTGGTGCCAGTAGGAGGAATAGTGCTTCATCTTTGGTGTCACTGGGAGGAATAGTGCCCCATTGTTGGTGTCAGTGGGAGGAATAGTACTTTATCATTGGTATCGATGTAAGAAATAGTGCCCCTTAGTTAGTGTCAGTGGAGGAAATAGTGCCCCATCGTTGGTGTAAGTGGGAGGAATAGTACCCCATCGTTGGTGTCTGTGGGAGGAGTAAGGCCCCCACATTGGTATCAGTTGGGAGAAATAGTGCCCCCTCATTGGTGTCAGTTGGAGGAATAGTGCCCCATAATTGGTGTCAGTTGGGGGAATAACGCCCCTCGTCATTGGTGTCAGTTGGAGGAATAGTGCCCCATAATTGGTGTCAGTTGGGGGAATAACGCCTCTCGTCATTGGTGTCAGTTGGAGGAACAGTGCCCCATCATTGGTGTCAGTGCATTGAATCTTTCCAGTGGGAGGAATAGTGCCCAAAGAGCAGGATAAGGGCAAGTAAAGAGCTGTATTTGGCCCGTGGGCCGCAGTTTGGAGACCACTGCTCTACAGCTTTAGTTCCATTACCTTCCTGTAGTGAAGGATGTCCCGCGATGTGCAGGCTCACTGGATTCTGTAGAAATCTTCACTGCAGGACTACTCTGTCCTCTTCCTTCTGTTGAACTTCTGCCAATTTGAGGGTTAACAGCTTGGGGTCCCTGGGCTCAGCTACACCAAAGCCTGGCGAGAGCCGCTGTAGGTCTGTGCCAAGGGAGTGCCGCCTCCAGTCAAATTCACTCCTGGCCGCGTCCCAGATATTTTGTGTTGAAATGCGCCCCAGAACCGAGAGGACGAAGATGGATGTCATTGTCACCTGAACGGTGCATTGACCTGAATGGAACACATTTGGTGAAGATATGGTCTTCACGGTGGAGAGAGTGGTTGGTGCTGACGGGGACGGTCCATGCACGGCTGGGGAATCGGTCACAAGCCTGCCGAGTGCCGCCATACATAGAAAGATGTCCTCTGATGATCATTAGTCATCACCGGTCCTGCATTACGTCAACCTTACCCGTCTAGATAAACTTTGAAAATTTGTTCCTACCTTCTGTGCCAAGGGAGTGCCACCTCCAGACATCGCTCCAGGCCGCGTCTCAAATATTTGTGTTGAAACGCACCCCAGAAACAAGAGGACAAAGATGGATGTCATTGTCACCTGAACGGTACATGTGTCTTCACCCTTTCACTCTTTCACTGCCAGAACCTTTTTTTTTTTTTTTGTGATTTTTGCACACGTTTAAATAAATAATTTTAGGCCTAAAGAATACATAAAACCCCCAAATTCTTATATATTTTTTGGAAGCAGACGCCCTAGAGCGGGGATCTCCAAACTTTCTAAACAAAGCGCCAGTTTAGTGTCCTTCAGACTTTACAAGGGCCGGATCCCGGATGGTGTGTCGGTGGGAATGGAAAATGTCCGGACCAGGGACATACTGACAACTCATGGGGCCCCCGCACTATAGGAGATTATGGGGCCCCCAGGCAATAGGAGAAGATTATGGGGCCCCCGGGCAATAGGAGATTATGGGGCCCCCAGGCAATAGGAGAAGATTATGGGGCTCCCGGGCAATAGGAGATTATGGGGACCCCAGGCAATAGGAGAAGATTATGGGGCCCCCAGGCAATAGGAGATTATGGGGCCCCCGGGCAATAGGAGATTATGGGGCCCCCGGGCAATAGGAGATTATGGGGCCCCCAGACAATAGGAGATTATGGGGCCCCTAGACAATAGGAGATTATGGGGCCCCCAGGCAATAGGAGATTATTGGGCCCCCAGGCAATAGGAGATTATGGGGCCCCCAGGCAACAGGAGATTATTGGGCCCCCAGGCAATAGGAGAATAAGGGGCCCCCAGGCAATAGATTATGGGGCCACACAGTATACACACACACATACACTATACACACAGACACACAATATACACACACAGTATACACACACACACATACACACACAGACACACAATATACACACACAGTATACACACACAGAATACACATACACACACTGAAAGGGTACTGGAGAGGCGGGGCAGCTATAATCTTGGGATTTTAAAAAAAACACAAATTTTTACATACTGTCCTTGTTTTTTTTTTAGGCTGACAACCCTGATGGGGCCCCTTAGTGGCATGGGGCCCTCGGGCAGTGCCCGAGTGCCCGTATGGTCAGTCCGCCCCTGGTCCGGACATCAGTGGGAAAAAATAATGCCCCGTTGCTTGTTTCAGTGGGAGTAATTGTGCCCCATCATTGGTATCATTAAGAGAAATCGTTCCCCATCGTTGGTGTCGTTGGGAGGAATTGTGCCCCATTACTGATGCCATTGGGCCCCATTGTTGGTGTAATTGAGAGAACTTGAGCCCCATCCTTGATGTCATTGGGAGGAATCGTGCCCCATTACTGATGTAATTGAGAGGAATTGTGCCCCATCCTTTTGTGTCAGCGGGAGGAATTATGCCCCATTGTTGGTATCGGTGGATGAAATAGTGCCCCAAGGGCGGGGCTTTTTTTTCTCATAGAAAAGGTGCAGGTACTCCACCCTTTCAAGTCATCCCTTGTCTCCACCCCCTACCCACCTCCAAGCACCGTCCCTTTAAGACAATACAAGACCAAATATTATTTGGTGCTTGATAGGATTCTATGAAATTTGCAAACAAAAAACAGTAAAAAAGAGCCCCTACAGCAAAAATAGACCCCCCCTAAGCAAAAATAGATACCTCCCAGCAACTATAGACCCAACTAGCAAAAATAGATCTCTCCCAGCAACATCAGACCCCCTCAGCAACAATAGACCCCCCCCCCCCAAGCAAAAATAGATACCTCCCAGCAACTATAGACCTAACTAGCAAAAATAGATCTCTCCCAGCAACATCAGACCCCCTCAGCAACAATAGACCCCCCCCCCCAAGCAAAAATAGATACCTCCCAGCAACTATAGACCCAACTAGCAAAAATAGATCTCTCCCAGCAACATAAGACCCCCTCAGCAACAATAGATCTCCCTAGCAACTATAGCTCTCCCAGGAACACTGGACCCCCCCCAGCAACAATTGACTCCCCCAGCTACAATAGATCCACCCCAGCAACAATAGATCTCCCAGTAGCCAGCAACAATAGACCCCTCTCTCAACGGTAGGTCTCTCCCATTGACAATTGACCCCAAGCAAAAAAAAAATCCCCCCACCAGAAGCAATAGATACCCCCAGTGACAATAGATGCCCCAGCAGCATGAATAGACCCTTCAGCATACCCCAGCACCCCTTGTGCTGGAGGTGCCGGAACCGTGTTCCCCCCACGCTCCCGCTGAAAAAAAGCCCTGCCCAAGGGTCAGATCAAAGCAAGCAAAGGGCCGCATCTGGCCCTCGGGCTGCAGTTTGGAGACCAATGCCCTAGAGAATAAAATAGTTGCAATTTTTTTTTTACGTCACACGATATTAGAGCAAAAGTTAAAGTGATTCTAAAGGTTGTAAATTAAATGAATGTGACAGGGAGGATCTCGCACAGGCCCCCTGAAGTATGGGCGGGGGTCACCGTTGCAACCCCTGCGGCCCCTGATGCTACGCCAGTGGTACCAAAGCTTGTCGTCATCTCATGGGAGCACGCAATTTTAAAGTGGTTCTAAAGCCTTATTTTTTTTTTAACCTAAAATACCTCCTCTGAGCATTAGTATTGCACAGAGCGACCCCGAATCTCCTCTTCTGGGGTCCCCCACCAGTGCTTTAGGTTCTTCGTCTTCTGTGTCTGCCCCCCCATAGTAAGACGCTTGCTATGGGGGGGCAGACAGGAAGGCTCATTCCCAACACTCATACTCCCATTGACATACACACAGTGCTGCTTGCCACCGCTCCCCGCTCGATGCCAAGGGCTCCTGCTTCTATCAATCTGCCCTGTGAGACCAGGAAGAGAGAAAGCTGCACACTGGCACAGCGCTGGATCAATACAGGGCTCAGGTATGTATGGGGGGGGGGGGGTGGAGCACATGGGTAGTGAAAGGTTTTTCACCTTAGTGCAGGAAATGCATTAAAGTGATATTAAAGGTCAATAAATAAAATAATAACATTATACTTCCCTGCTCTGTGTAATGCTTTTGCACAGAGCACCCCCCGATCCTCTTATTCTGGGTTCCCCCGCTGGCGCTCCTGGCTCTCCCGCCCCCACCGAGTGCCCCCCAAAAGCAATCCATTCACACACAGGCAGGGCCGCCATCAGGGGGGTGACAGGCAATACAACTGTAAGGGGCCCCTGGTAGGGTGACCACATGTCCCGGATTGCCCGGGATTGTCCCTGAATTCATATTTGTGTCCCGTGTCCTGGGCACCTTCATTCCGGGACAATATAGTGTCCCGGAATGAAATAAGGACACACAGCTACACTAATAAATGGCACGGACGGGGGCGGATCTGCTTGGCTCGGGCTGGGGCCAGGTCGGCTCAGCTTGGGCTGGTCCACTCCGCTCCGATGGGGAGCATGTCTGCTCCGCTCAGACAAGCTACACAAGCCGCCTCCCCCACCCCAGTCATCTCTATGGAGGGCTCCGTGTGCCGCGCTGCACGCTGGGAAGTGTAGTTTCCAGCACAGCCCCGCGCGGATTCACTTCTCACTCACATGGCAGACAGGAGGCGTGGAGGGGACGCTCGCCTTGTCCCAGGACAGCGAGGAGGAAGAAGAGTCTGACAGGGAGAGCGCAGGCTTCAGGAAACAGCCTACTAGGAACAAGTGAGAACCAAGAGGTCGGGGAGACAGTCAGAGGCAAGTCCTTATGTGTAAGAGTCCCCCTGTCTATCCCACAGTCCCCCTGTCCATCCCACAGTCCCCCTGTCCATCCCACAGTCCATCCCACAGTCCCCCTGTCAATCCCCCTGTCCATCCCATTGTGCTCCTGTGCATCCCACTGCCCTTCTGACTACTCTGCGCCCCCCCTGAACACTCTGCAGCCCCCCCCTCCACCTCCCCCTGTGCATCTCGCTGGTGTGGGGTTCTTTGGGGTGCTGTGGTTAGGGTGGTCCACTTTGGGGTGCCTTAGATATTATGGACTGATTTGGAGTGTTGAGATAGAATGGGCCACTTTGTTTTGGTGTTGATAGTGTGGGTTGCTATAGGTAGGATGGGCTACACCCTCTGTTCGCTACACCCCCTTTAAGCCAATATTTAGCGCAATTTAAGACATGTCCACTGTTCACCACGATCTTTTTTCATACGCCCTGCCCCAAAAATCAGCAAAAAAATCATCTTTTTTTTTTTTGGGGGGGGGGGGTGTCCCTGAATGGCAGTTTAGAAATGTGGTCACCCTAGCCCCTGGGGGCCAGGGCCAGAAGAAGGCAGGAAGGGTGAAGGGGAGCCGTGTTGTGCAGTACAGAAACGATCCCGCAGCTTCTGCTGCTCTGTGTCATTGAGCTCAGACATCAAGCTCTTTACTGCCACCTCTGGCTACTATGTGCATGTGCACCCCTCGTGTGAGCTGCCTGTACTGGGCTCCTCTGTGTCAGCAACATGTCAGCTTTGTGAAAACGAGCTGCTAGGACGAGGTAGGAAGAAATTCTTTACAAGGGGGGGCTGGGAAGGAAAGGGAGGGAAGCTTTTTTACAGGGAGGGGCCAGAGCCTTGTGTGTTTACAGGTTTGTGTATGTGTGGGGCTGACATATATATATGTACAGGTGGGGGGGCTGGCATATATACAGGTGGGGGCTAATATATACAGGTGTGAGGGGGGCTGATATATATACAGGTGCGAGGGGGGCTGACATATATATACAGGTGAGGGGGGCTGGCATATATACAGGTGGGGGCTGACATATATACAGGTGCGAGGGGGGCTGATATATATACAGGTGCGAGGGGGGCTGACATATATATACAGGTGGGGGGCTGACATATATATACAGGTGAGGGGGCTGACATATATACAGGTGGGGGGCAGGCATATATACAGGTGGGGGGCTGACATATATATACAGGTGGGGGGCTGGCATATATACAGGTTGGGGGGGCTGACATATATATATACGGTGGGGGGGGCTGACATATACAGGTGCGAGGGGGGCTGGCATATATACAGGTTGGGGGGGCTGACATATATACAGGTTGGGGGGGCTGACATATATATACGGTGGGGGGGCTGACATATACAGGTGCGAGGGGGGCTGGCATATAGGCATATACAGGTGGGGGGATGACATATATACAGATGGGGGGGCTGACATATATATACAGGTGCGAGGGGGGCTTATATATATATATACAGATGTGAGGGGGGCTGGCATATATACAAGTGGAGGGGCTGACATATATATATATACAGGTGGGGGGGCTGACATATATACAGGTGGGGGGCTGACATATATATACAGGTGCGAGGGGGGCTGATATATATACAGATGTGAGGGGGGCTGGCATATATACAAGTGGAGGGGCTGACATATATATATACAGGTGGGTGGGCTGACATATATACAGGTGCAAGGGGGGCTGATATATATACAGGTGCGAGGGGGGCTGACATATATATACAGGTGGGGGGCTGACATATACAGGTGTGAGGGAGGCTGGCATATATACAGGTTGGGGGGACTGACATATATACAGGTGGGGGGGCTGATATATATTCAGGTGGGGGGCTGACATATATATATACAGGTGGGGGGGCTGACATATATTCAGGTGCGAGGGGGGCTGATATATACACAGATGTGAGGGGGGCTGGCATATATACAAGTGGAGGGGCTGACATATATATATATATACAGGTGGGTGGGCTGACATATATACAGGTGCGAGGGGGGCTGATATATATACAGGTGCGAGGGGGGCTGACATATACAGGTGCGAGGGAGGCTGGCATATATACAGGTTGGGGGGACTGACATACATACAGGTGGGGGGGCTGATATATATTCAGGTGGGGGCTGACATATATATACAGGTGGGGGGGCTGACATATATTCAGGTGCGAGGGGGGCTGATATATATACAGATGTGAGGGGGGCTGGCATATATACAGGTGGAGAGGCTGGCATATGTATACAAGTGGGGGGGCTGACATATATACAGGTGCGAGGGGGGGTGATGTATATACAGGTGCGAGGGGGGGCTGATATATATACAGGTGCGAGGGGGGGCTGATATATATACAGGTGCGAGGGGGGGCTGACATATATACAGTTTGGGGGGCTGACAGATATACAGATTTGAGGGGGGCTGGCATATATACAGGTGGGGTTGCTTAGATATTTATACACAGGTGTGTGTGTGAGTGGGGGGTGGGGCTGACATGTATACAGGTGTGGGGGGCTGACTTATATACAGGTGGGGGGGCTTACATATATATATACACAGGTGTGTGTGTGGGGGGGGTGGGGCTGACTTATATACAGATGTGAGGGGGGCTGACATATATACAGGATTGGGGGGGCTGAGTGCTTACAGGTGAGGTGGCCGGTGTGTGGATTTTGGTGGGATGGCCCGTGGGCAAGCCCTGGGGAATGTTGGCGGTCTGGCTTGGGGGGGGCCCAGGCCTAAAGCTGTGAAATGGGCCCGAAAATTTCTGATGGCTGCCCTGCACACAGGCATCATGCAGGCAGGAGGAAGCTGTTTCTCAGTCTTCCCTCCCCCCAGTGATTTTGCCTAGGCTGAGATGATGTCATCAGTCTGCTGCAGGCAGGAGGAAGCATTTCCTCAGTCTCCCCTCTTCCAGTGATCAGACTGCAACAATGTAACTTTGCAGCAAGCTGAGAGGCTACAGCGGGGGGGGGGTGAAGATGGCGCCTGGTGATCCTGCCAGTAACACATTTCCTGTAGCTATGAAGGTGCAGAGTTGTCACCCTAGGACAGGAAGTTTGTTAGGACTACAGAACACCTCCCCCTCCTCTTCTCTCCACACACTGACTGCTTCTATTTGGAGGTTTCATTTGTTTTTATGGATCGGAGTTTAACAATGTGGGAGATTTGACATCTCTGGCCGTGGCGCCTTTCATGTCTTTCTCCTTTACGGGAACGTCTTATCAGTTGCGTGTGTCACCATCAGCGACCGACCGGACGGCGTCTCACTTACTGGAAGCAACAAAAGAAAAAAAAAAAGCCTCGTCGCCTGCGTCCATGGCCGCCGCCGTGCGGTCTTGCTGCCCCCGGAGGCTGTGAGCGGCCTGGTAAAGAGCGCAGAATAGCCGGGCGCTCGGCCTATTCATGTCAGACTTTACGACCCGGCCAGTGGGAGACAATTATTTTTACGGCCGGCGTAACCAGCGCCCTGAGACGCGGCTTTAAACTTTTATTTGCTCAGAGCTCGTAAAAATCGCACTCGCGGGCTCTGCTTTTATTTTATAAGGTAATAATTCGGAGCTGGGGTGTGAAGGCGCGCTGTTCCCTCCAACCAAATCCCACCCCCTCGAATTATTCTGTTGTCACCGAGGCTGCTACCACACCTGAGCGTAACGTTGTTTTCTTTTTTTCCGCGCGTATTTGCACGACTTGCGCGTTTGTATGCAGCGTTTTTCCGGTTTTGGCATTTTTTTATTAGCCAATAGAGAAAACTATTATCTGTTGCATCATTTGTTGCTAGGTATTTCAGCTTTTTTTAGCTTATCCATTAGCTTCTATTTCTTCTTTTATTATTATTCATTAATTATAATGTTTGTTCGTCAGGGTAAGGGGTTCAAGTTCACTTTAGGTTAGGGTTAGGATTGGGAGTTGGGGGTTAGGGTTATTTATTATTATTTTATTTATTTTTATTTTATTTTACTTATTATTATATGAATAATAATAAATGAATAAATAAATGTAAAAGACATACACAAATAAATATAAATCCTAAATAAATTCAATAAATTAATACTAAGTAACAATAAATAAATAATTAACCCTTACCCTTAAAAAAATAAAATAATAATAAATAACTAAACACCCTAACACATAATAAATTATTATTATTATTATTATTATTATTATTATTATTATTATTATTATTATTATTATTATTATTCATGTATTTTTTAGTTTGGGTGTTTATTGTTATTTTATTATTATTATTATTATTATTATTATTATTATTATTATTATTATTATTATTAATAATATGTATTTAATATTTTTTTAAGGTTAGAGGTTTATTTAATTGAATTTAATTTTACTTATTATTATATGAATAATAATAATAAATGAATAAATAAATGTAAAAGAAATACACAAATAAATAAAAATAATAAATAAATTAATACTAAGTAACAATAAATAAATAATTAACCCTTAACTTTAACCCTTACCCCTTAAAAAATGTAATAATAATAAATAACTAAACGCCCTAACCTTAACACATAGTAAATTATTATTATTATTATTATTATTATTATTAATAATAATAATAATAATATGTATTTAATATTTTTTTAAGGTTAAAGGTTTATTTAATTGAATTGAATTTTACTTATTATTATATGAATAATAATAATAAATGAATAAATAAATGCAAAAGAAATACACAAATAAATAAAAATCATAAATAAATTCAATGAATTAATACTAAGTAACAATGAATAAATAATTAAACCTTAACTTTAACCCTTACTCCTTAAAAAATGTAATATTAATAAATAACTAAACACCCTAACCCTAACACATAGTAAATTATTATTATTATTATTATTATTATTATTATTATTAATAATAATGTATTTTTTTGTTCGAGTTTGGGTGTTTATTATTATTTTATTATTATTATTATTATTATTATTATTTTATTATCATCATCATTATTATTATTATTATTATTATTATTAATAATAATAATAATAATAATAATAATAATGTATTTAATATTTTTTTAAGGTTAGAGGTAAAATATTATTTATTAATGTTTATTAAAAAATTCTTAATTCGATTTACTTATTTATGATGATTTTTAGTTATTTGTGTATTTATTTGACATTTATTTATTCATTTATTATTATTATTTTATTTTTTACATTTTTCATTTGAGCAGAAAATCGTGCAAAAACGCGCAGCAAAACGGGCGAATACGCACAAAAAAGTGCAAATGGCACGTTTCCATTCATTCTTATGGGAATACAAACTTGCCTAAAAGCGCCAAACCTGCCCGATTTGAGCGTCAAAAAAATCTCCAGAACGTGTTTGAGCTCCGGGTGTTTTGGAGTGGAGATGTGAACCGTCTCCATAGAGAATCGTTGATTTTTTTTCCCCCTCCAGCGTTTTTGTAGCTTCCAGCTTCCAGCTCCAAAACGCCGGGGTGTGAAGGCAGCCTGAAGGATCCCACGAATATCTTCTATCTCCTCATCACCTCATCTGACACCTCCAGCTCCCGTCCAGCCTGGCGACGCACACATTGCGACACCGCGCCCGGGGATCGCTCCTCTCCTATCTGCTTCCTCGTGTCGCAATTTATTTGGTATTTAATCGGCACCAGGAAGGCCGTTTGTCACACAGATTGTAAACACGTCAGTCAGGAATGCCGAAGTCACCCGAAAACATATCTGAAGATACAATGTTTCTTATGGATGAGTTCAGAGATTTATCCAAACCTGCGACCCGAGCGCGGGAATCTCCGAGCGGAATCTCGGGGAGATTCATTCCGTTTGCAGAAGAAAGAAAAGAAAAAGGAAAGAGGGAGTTTTTTTTTTTTTTTTTTTAATGACCCCTTTAGGACGGAGGGTAAAGCAAACCTTAACACCCTCACCCAATTTTGAAACTTTGACACGTGTCAGTAAAACCGCAGATATCATCGCAACCACTTTGTGCCTCCAGGTGGATTACACCGCGTTTTTTTTTTGTTCAGGACAAATTTAATTTGGTGGCAAATCGTGATGGATATCTCCTGATTTTTTTCTTCATGTTAACGACCTCCCGCCCGCGCTGTAGCAGAAAAGACGGCTACAGCACAGGCCTTAATTTCCGGGAGGGCATCCATGTAAGTCCTCCCGAGAATGCGCTGTCTGCGTGCCCCCCTGCGTGCCCCCCTGCGTGCCCCCTGCATGCCCCCTGCATTTTTTTATTGCTCCTCAAGCTATCATCGAGACATTGGTCCCATACACAGAGAGCCACTGCTGCTAAGCAGTGCCCACCAGTTCCACCTACCAGTGCATATCAGTGCTGCCAATCAGTGCCCACAATTGCCACCTATCAATGCCCACCAGTGCCACCTATCAGTGCCTCATCATCAGTGCCACCTATCAGGGCTGCCTATCACCGTCACCTACCAATGCCTATCAGTGCCCATCAATGTCACCTATTAGTGCCCATCAGTGCCACCTATCAGTTCTGCCCATCAGTGCCACCCATCAGTGCCACCTATCAGTGCTGGCTATCTGTGCTGCCCATCAGTGCCACACATCAGTGCCACACATCAGTGTCCATCAATGCCACCTATCAGTGCCGCATCATTAGTGCCCATCAGTGCCACCTATCAGTGCTGCCCGTCAGTGCCACCCATCTGTGCTACCTATCAGTGCCACCCATCAGTGCCACCTCTCAGTGTCCATCAATGCCACCTATTAGTGCCCACCAGTGCCGCATCATTGGTGCTCATCAGTGCCACCTATCAGTGCTGCCCATCAGTGCCACCTATCAGTGTCGCCCATCAGTGCCACCCATCAGTTCCACCTATCAGTGCCACCTATCAGTGCCCACTAGTGCCGCGTCATCAGTGCTCACCAGTGCCACCCATCAGTGCCCATCAGTGCAGCCTCATCAGCGCACATCAATGAAGGAGAAAAATTACCTGTTTGCAAAATTGTCTAAGAAACTATAAAACTGTATTTTTTTTTTTTCAAAATTTTAGGTCTTTTTTCGTTTTTTTTTTAGCAAAAAAAAACCAGTAATAATTAAATAAAACCAAAAGAAAGCTCTAAAAAAAAAAGCTAAAAATTGGCCTGAGTGGGAAGGGGGTAAAAGTGCCCAGTAAGCAAGTGGTTAAAGAAAAACTGGCCCAAAATAATACATTTTTTTAATCTAGCTGTATATTCCTTGCTATTACTATCATTTAACCACCAAAGAACAACCCAAAATAAATTCTCCTACTCCTGACGATCGCAGTGATACCATGTATGTGGGTGTTATTTCACCTTTGTACACGTGGTACAGCCCAGAACCTATAGGGCACATTTTGCTTATCCTACCTACAGTAAAACACACTGACAAGCTAACTGATACTTATTTAAAAAATACCACTTTTTTTTTTAATCCTACCTAAAATAAACTGACCCTGACCTTTGATGCTTACCTTGACCCTAACACTGACCTAGATCAAATCGTGATCTAGCTATTTTGTTCTTTATTTTCTAATTTTTATTATTATTTTATTATTATTATTATTTAGATTTTGTTTATTTTTTGTGTTTGTTTATATATTTTTCCCCTGCAAGGAGAGAAAGATACAATGTATATAACCACTTAAAGCAATTGTAAAGGTAAAATTAAAAAAAAAAAATAGATATATGTCTATACTTACCTGCTCTGGCCTAGCACCTCCTCTCTTTGGGTTCCCCGCCAGCACTCCTGGCCTCTCCTCTCTGTCCAGTGCCCCCCCCCCCCCCCAGGGCTGGACTGGGACAAAATTTTGGCCCTGGACTTCATCCAGACCGACCCACTTAAATTTGCAAACACACACAAAATATATTTACATATGTTGTGACTGGTTCCTTGGCGCGGGTGATATAGCGTACATAATTAATCTTTATCATCTACATAATAGGAAGATAACAAGCTAACGCATTTCGCCAGAAGCCTTATTCATGTTATGGGCCCTTATTCTGCTGTAATGGATGACACCAAGTGACTAGCTCCATTCCATCCTTCAATCCTCGGTAGCACCCTACCATATGTTTAAAAAATAGAGTTGCGCTCTAATACCTGAAAATCACAAAATTATAAAGCAAATTGGTAAATGAAATATAAACCCGTGATGAATATGACAATAAGTAATGATGAGCCACTTATACTATAATGATATAAGTCCACAAAAAAATTCAGAAAAACAGTGTTCCCTGATGGGTAACATAAAATTGCATCATGTCCCCCATACAGATGAAGGGGGCGAAATAGTCAATGAATGGAAATCCTCCTCGTCGTGATGTATCAGATCGCACTGACAAACAAAGTGAGTATCCACCACCACATGAATAACGCGCTTACCAGCTTGCACAAGCTGAATCGCTTGTGGGTATTACTCAGCCAGGGCCTTTTCCTCACAGGATATTAAAGAGATAGAAATCAGACCCGATGAGCTTTCACTGCACATTAGGAAGCCAGATAAGCATATCTTTCCACTGGGTAAAAGGATCATCACTCAGGCACCATACATTGGAATCCGAAAAAAAGAGAGACTCGCCATAGTGTAAAACCAAACTTTTCATTTAATGGTTTAAAAGTAATGCACTTACTTTACATCAACATGGATGATAAAAAGCAGATTATCCTACCAACGCGTTTCGTCACACTATGACGTCTTCCTGGGGCACAGGGCGCCATACATTGGAATCTGAAGAAAGAGAGACAACGCCACAGTGTAAAACCATACTTTTCATTTAATGGATCAAAAGTAATGCACTTGCTGTTCATCAACATGGATAAAAAGCAGATTATCTGTCAAACGCGTTTCATCACACTATGACGTCTTCCTGGGGCGCAGGGAGCCATACATTGGAATCCGAAAAAAGAGAGACTCGCCATAGTGTAAAACCAAACTTTTCATTTAATGGATCAAAAGTATTGCACTGACCATCAACATGGATGGTAAAAAGCAGATCATCTTCCCAACGCGTTTCGTCACAGTATGGCGTTGTCCTGGGGCACAGGGCAGCCGTGCTGACCCACCGCAATTTATACAAGAAAACCACGCCTCGGTCTGGGCCTCAGATAAGTGGCAATGGCGTCCTCCATTTTAAATAAGGGAAAAAACGCCAGTAGTAACAGGTAGATTGATCTGGCCCCCATCCACAAATCACACCATCTCAAGCCGAGAAACACCAAAATGGTAGGAGACAGACTAAACAAGTCCCCATCCACTCTATAAATCTCACCAGGCGATCATTACCGACCAACATTGTTAAGGCTCCATAGAGCGATATAATTGCCAGATTGCATAATTAGACAGATTTAAAAATAAATTATATAAACGGATGCACAACATCCATGTTATGAAGAAAGTATATATATTATATTAAACTAGAAAAAGATAATACAAGAAAGGGATCATGAGATGACCTCTAGTGGTGTGATCATGCATCACCTCAATAGGCACCTCATTTCCCCTCATCACCATATCCAAAGGGATATCCATAGTTCAATCATAGGAACCCCTAGTGTTCAAAGTAGGAATAGTCTCTATCGTATTTAAATGATATGCCAATGTACACATTGTCAAATATTGACAACAGTAAAAAAAGGGTGAAAAAATATATATTAAACTAGCGTCCCCTAATTTTTATATTAGGAATGGTCTTGGTCATGATGGTTAAATATGCCCACCTATATGTTGTCAAAAATGGCAGCGATGGAAAAAAGTTTCTAAATTAATAGGAGTAAATGTTATATATGGACTACCCGAGGCTCAGATCAAGTTCACATACACTGGTAACACTATATCACATTAAGAATTGTCAATAAAGGCATTAACGTCAACATTTAACCCAAATGGAATGTAAGATTTAATTCTGTAAATCCAGGACATCTCAAGTTTGGAGATACCTCTGACCAAAAAACTGCCCCTCCAGTGCGGACTAAATTTATCTATTCCCAAAAATATGGTATTACTGGGATCCCTATTGTGGGCTGTCAAATAGTGTTTGGAAACATAGTGTTTTTTTTAACCCCTTTCTAATATTGTTTATATGTTCGTTTAATTGAACCTGCAATGGACGCTTGGTCCTGCCCACATACTGCAGTCCACAAGGGCACTGCAACAAATAGACAACACCTGTAGTAGAGCATGTAATAAAAGGCTCTATCTCATACTCTACCGAAGTTCTGGTTGAAACGAAACTGAAAAAGATGATGAAAAAAGTTGGCTTTCTCTGTGGGGGGTCCAAGACATTGAACTTATGTCTGAGAGAAGGAGCATCTCTAAAAGCAACCTGAGGTTTATTAGGCAAGATAGTGTTCAAGACCCCAGTGGCGGCCAGTGGTGATTTATTTTGGGGGGGCCGGCAAACAGTACCTCCCCCTCCCCCCCGGTCGGGTGGGTCTAGTGCACTTACCCCATCTATGGTGGGCAGTGTTTCTCCAGGGTTTCACCAGCAGCTTCCCTTGCTCGATAGCAATGGCTTTCACTTCCCCTGCTCTTCACGGGAATCGCGGTTGCTTCTGTTTCCTCCCTCCTCTTCGGCGGCCAAGTGGCACTCTTCTCTTTTCGGCCAATCGGAAAACGGGTCTCAGACCTGCTTCTGATTGGCCGGAATGAGGATTGGTGTTTCAATTGAATGTTGTAACACCTGGAAGGGCTCCTGGCGCAGTGCTCTGCGGCACAAGCCCACCCTATTTTGAAGCCTACTAGGCTGGACGCATGGATAGGGGGTGGCGGTCTCCTGTCAAAATAGCGGCTGTTGATAAAGCATGGGGGTGGCGGCCGTGGATAGAGGGGGCAGCGCTCCGGTGCCCCTAATTGACTGGCTGCTACTGCAAGACCCTATCATTGCCCAAAATTTGCCAATGTTTCTGAATAAGATGTTTAATATTCCGACGTTGGATAGAAAAATTGGTAATGGGGTCTGATTCCCTACATCATGGGGTCTCTCTTTTAACAGATCAACCCTGTTCATCTGGACAACTTGGTTCAAAGTATCCTGTAAGTGTAAAGACTCTAAGGTATAACCCTTCTCAACACATCTCTGAGTTAGAACCTCTGCCTGTATCAGGAAATCACTTGGCTCAGTGCAATTGCGCTTCGATCTCATGTATTGGCTCTTGGGGACCGACCTAAGCCAAGGGGCATGATGGCAGCTATCCACTGGTATATAAGAATTGCTGTCAGTAGGTTTAAAGTATGTTGAGGTGACAAACTTATCTCCACTGACAGAAATCTTTAATTCTAGGAAATTGATCTCCACACGACTCGCCTCATAACTAAGGCAATTCCCCCTGTTCTTGGTATTAGGTAAATTCATAAATTTCAAAAGATCTGTTTCATCCCATAGGAGGAGGATGTCGTCTATATATCTTGACCACAGGACCACCTGCGGTCTCTGTTGGGCATAGACGACATCTTCCTCCCACCGGGCCCTAAAGAGATTTGCCAAACTAGGGGCATATTGTGCCCCCCCATGGCTACACCTCTGTCCTCCTGGAAAAATTGGTCATTACACCAAAAATAGTTGTGTGTAGCAGCAAACTCAAGGATGATAATGAAGGAATTCTGATCATTTGGAAGACGAGAGTCAGGTTCTAGATAATAATTGACAGCTGACAGGCCCTGATCATGTGCTATTATTGTATATAGAGAAGAGACATCAGCTGTCACTAACCACATCTCTTTCCGAGGTTTGAACTTCAATAATAAATTAATAACATATCGAGTATCCTTTATGAAAGAAGGCATTTGCTGCACAAGGGGTTGTAAGTAAAAGTCAACATACCTGCCCACCCGGGACGTAACATTTCTGTTATATAAAAAAATTTAGAGATAGAAAGCAGGACTTTGTGTGAGGCATGTTGGTGAATGAGTCCACATGACAAGAAATGTTGGGAGGGAATATCTGAGGTAGATCCTATATTGAGTGATGATACCCACAACATATATTACAAGAAAAATGATATATATTTTAATAAAAACAAATGAAAGACAAATTACAATGTAAAAAAAGTACATTTGAGCTACAATGAGGCATGTTAGCATACGTCAGTTTACAGACATAATTGGAATAGTAATTGTACATATACATGTCACAATGAGATGGTATATAATACAGTAGATAAAAGTATGCATCAATAGATGTTAACTCTACGCGTTTCTTGGCTTGGAACCAATCGTCAGGAGTCTGATGCAGTATAGCTACATTGAAGAAATGACTGTGTGTCAATAAAAGTGTGGAAAAATGGACACCAAAAAATGCAAATATGTTTTGATATACTCACAAGAAATGCATGGGTGGATGATGTCCCATACATTGTGGTGCAATGTTGGCCCGGGTACACTGACTCTCCCCCGGGGTTGAGGCAGAGAGCACGCTCCATAAGACCATCGGCCCCGACCGACAAAATGGCCAGAGCACCTACAAGGGCCACCAAGAGGGAAGGTGACGAGGCCCAGGGAATGGGAAACACACTGGGAATGAAAAAAGGGGGATATATGAGTGAAGGTACTTCACTACTCACCTCTCACTTATGCCACTGACACTCATATATCCCCCTTTTTTCATTCCCAGTGTGTTTCCCATTCCCTGGGCCTCGTCACCTTCCCTCTTGGTGGCCCTTGTAGGTGCTCCGGCCATTTTGTCGGTCGGGGCCGATGGTCTTATGGAGCGTGCTCTCTGCCTCAACCCCGGGGGAGAGTCAGTGTACCCGGGCCAACATTGCACCACAATGTATGGGACATCATCCACCCATGCATTTCTTGTGAGTATATCAAAACATATTTGCATTTTTTGGTGTCCATTTTTCCACACTTTTATTGACACACAGTCATTTCTTCAATGTAGCTATACTGCATCAGACTCCTGACGATTGGTTCCAAGCCAAGAAACGCGTAGAGTTAACATCTATTGATGCATACTTTTATCTACTGTATTATATACCATCTCATTGTGACATGTATATGTACAATTACTATTCCAATTATGTCTGTAAACTGACGTATGCTAACATGCCTCATTGTAGCTCAAATGTACTTTTTTTACATTGTAATTTGTCTTTCATTTGTTTTTATTAAAATATATATCATTTTTCTTGTAATATATGTTGTGGGTATCATCACTCAATATAGGATCTACCTCAGATATTCCCTCCCAACATTTCTTGTCATGTGGACCCATTCACCAACATGCCTCACACAAAGTCCTGCTTTCTATCTCTAAATTTTTTTGCACAATATGGGATGGAGGCATGTTGGTGCATATATACAAAAATAAGTGGACAGGTCACAACCCCAATTTTAACACATTTCTGTTATATAATCATTTTTATCTATTATCACAATCCCTCCTCCTTTATCAGCTGGTCTATTTATCAACTTCTTATTAATGCACAAGGAGTCTATACCAGTCTCTAGATCTCTTTGGATTCTGACATTTTGGATTTTCATTCGATCCAGGTCTCTTAAAACCACATCTCGAAAGACCTTTAGAGAAGAAGGGAGAGCACCCGGGGGACTGAAAACTGAGGCATTAGATCAACCGGAGTGTTGAAACTCTACTGAAGTCAAACGGTTTTCTTTGATAGGATCGGTGATCAAATACCGTTTGATGTTCAATTTGCGCACACATTTCTGCACATCCATATAGGTCTGAAACTCGTTCGGCCTCCTGGGCGGAGCAAATTTCATCCCTTTGTCCAAAACCATTTTTTTCAGAATCTGTCGGCGCCTTAGAACTGAGATTATAAATCCCAGTTCCATTTAGGTCCTTTTTCTTTTTCGATTGTGAACGCCTCCCCCCTCTAGTTCCTCTCTTTGTTCGACCGATCTTTTACATAGTTACATAGTAGGCGAGGTCGAAAAAAGACGCAAGTCCATCAAGTCCAACCTATGTGTGTGATTATATGTCAGTATTACATTGTATATCCCTGTATGTTGATGCTGGGAAAACCCCAGTTTTGGTGTCCTTGATTGACTGAACCCGTTCTAGTAGGATACCCCATGTGGTTCTCCCCATAAGATGAGTAGTGTTAAAACGACCCCTTAGGATTGGGTCTAAATTGGTTTGATCCAAATCCTTCATTGGGACCCTACCATATGTAAATCTTGCATTATTGTACACGATCGTGGGGGATGGGTATAAGAATCTTACTGCTAAAGTGGTTATAAACCCTTTCGTGTGACTTTTACCTGTAGGTGAGCCTAGAATAAGGCTTACCTATAGGTAGTGGAAATATCTCCTAAACGTGCGCCGTTTAGGAAATATTTCACTTGTAATGCGCCAATGTCATCATCAACGCATGCGCTGTGAAGAAACGGACCACCATGCCGTTTCTTCCCTCAGCGTGTGCCGTGACTGACGGCTCCCGCGTGCATGCGGAGTGACGTCACGCGCCATGGAGTGACATCACGCGACTGAGGCCGGTCACAGAGCCGGAGTCCGCGGCCCCGGAAGGAAGAGGGGCGAAGATGAGCGCGGCCTGCACAGGGGACAGCGCGGGCTTCATTTGCAGGTAAGTGTCATATAATGGGCTAGTATGCGATGCATACTAGCCCATTATGCTTTTGATTTGCAGGCCTTGCGGGGAGCAAAAGAGGAAGTAAAGCCCATCGGGGTTTACTTAATCTTTAATGGAGCAACCATGGGAATTCAATCCCCCAATCACTCCTTCCTATCAAATGAGTGCGTGAACAGGGGGCGTAGATAAGGTGGGGATATGGGGGGTCCAATGACTGTGTGTCGGGGAGAGGAGAGCTCTGATTGGCTGCATTGGTAGCTGGACTTTGGCCCTGCCCACCAGTAGGAGGACATGTTGGGGACAGTGCGGGATGTCGGAGATGACCAGTGGGATCAGGTGCATGGAAAAATGTCATATTCAGTTGGGGGTGGGGGGCTAATAATAGGTGGTTGAGCAGCAGTTTTAACTCCCCCTTAAAGTTGTTGTAACGGCAGAAGGTGCATTATATACATGAAGATAAAAAGCCTTCTGTGTGCAGCAGCCCCCCTAATACTTACCTGAGCCCCATCTAGATCCAGCGATGTTGCAGGAGTGTCTCTCCCCTCCTCATTGGCTCCCGCTGCTGTCAATCAAAGTCAGTCAGTCAAAAAGGAAAGAAAGGGGGGCGGGGCCGCAGCTCTGTGTCTGAATGGACAGAGGGAGCTGCAGCTCGGCTCGGGTGCCCCCATGGCAAGCTGCTTGCTGTGGAGGCACTCAGGAGGGAGGGGCCAGGAGCACCTAAGAGGTTCCCGAGAAAAGGAGGATCCGGGCTGCTCTGTGCAAAACCATTACACAGGAGGTAAGTATGACATGTTTATTAATTTTAACTAAAAAAAAAAAAATAGACTTTAGTATCACTTTAAGGTTTAAAGGCAACCAGACAGGATGGTTTATGTTCTGCCCCACTTTCATGTCTGTTTTTTATGTCTTGTCTTGAACTGCATATCATTTTTTGTGGTATGTTGACATCTAGTGGTGGTTTAGGGCCACTGCAACTTGTTTACTAATGTGATTTTGGTGTATTCCTCTGTCCTAGACATGTGCAAAAAGAAAAAAAATGTTTTGTTTCATTTCAGATCGATTCGTCACATTACTAATCTAGTTTTGTTGCATTTGTAACTAAATTAGTTTAGTGTATTTGTTTTCAACCGGATTCAAATTTTTCCAATTGATTTGAAGTATCGAATTGGAATAGAAAATATTGAATCTATCTGAATTCATTGTGAAGAATAGCTGGGATTTGGAATTAGAATTTCGGAAGACGCCTATATTTTATAGTCTATTCTGTTTTACTCCATTCCTTTCAAACTTTGAATTTCAGGACATAGCTACAGTGCCTTGAAAAAGTATTCACTCCCCTTGAAATTTCCCACATTTTCTCATGTTACAACCCAAAACGTAAATGTATTTTATTGGGATTTTATGTGATAGACCAACACAAAGTGACACATAATTGTGAAGTGGAAGGAAAACGATAAATGATACAAATAAATGTGTGAAAAGTGTGTGGGGGGGGGGGGGGCATTTGTATGGCGCCCCCCGGAGTCAATACTTTGTAGAACCCCCTTTCTCTACAAGTCTTTTTGGGGATGTCTCTACCAGCTTTGCACATCTAGAGAGGGACATTTTTTCCCATTCTGCTTTGCCAAATATCTCAAGCTCTGTCAGATTGGATGAAGATTGTCTGTGACCAGCAATTTTCAATTCTTACCACAGATTCTCAATGTGATTTAGGTCTGGACTGTGACTGGGCCATTCTAACACATGAATATGCTTTGATCTAAACCATTCCATTGTAGCTCTGGCTGGATGTTTCGGGTCGTTGTCATGCTGGAAGGTGAACCTCCGCCCCAGTCTCAAGTCTTTTGTAGACTCTGACAGGTTTTCTTCTAAGATTGTCCTGTATTTGTCTCCATCCATCTTCCCATCAACTCTGACCAGCTTCCCTGTCCCTGCTGAAGAAAAGCATCCCCACCACATGATGCTGCCACCACCATGTTTCATGGTGGGGATGGTGTGTTCAGGGTGATGTGCAGTGTTAGTTTTCCCCACACATAGTGTTTTGCTTTTAGGCCAACAAGTTCCATGTTGGTCTCATCTGACCAGAGCACCTTCTTCCACATGTTTGCTGTGTCCTCCACATGGCTTCTCACAAACTACAAACAGGACTTCTTATGGCTTTCTTTCACCAATGTCTTTCTTCTTGTCACTCTTCCATAAAGGGCAGATTTGTGGAGAACACGACTAATAGTTGTCCTGTGGACAGATTCTCCCACCTGAGCTGTGGATCTCTGCAGCTCCTCCAGAGTTACCATGGACCTCTTGGCTCTTCTCTGATGAATGTTCTCCTTGCCCGGCCGGTCAGTTTAGGTGGACGGCCATGTCTTGGTAGGTTTGCAGTTGTGCCATACTCTTTCCATTTTCCGATGATGGATTGAACAGAGCTTGTGCCCATCAAACGCAGCCACTGTGCCATATCAAATGCTGCCAGTGTGGCCCCCCGCCGGCCCTCCGGCTGCACTTACCTGTCACGGTGGGACAGCTCCTTGATGTCTTCTCCCGCCTTCTCTTCCCATCTTCTGCTATGATTGGACTCCTGGCGCAGGCTGGAACAGTCAGGAACAGACCCGAGCTCCTGATTGGCGGAGAGGTGGCTTAGTGTTAGGAAAGCGAATATTCATTCGCTTTTCTAACACAGCTGAGTGACCTGTGAGCGCCCAGCATGGCGCTCCGCAGGTCACCTTTTTTGATGCCTATTAGAGCCTATGGCTCTAATCAGGTGCTTCAAAACCACCCCCCGCCGCTGTGATTCAGGCACCCGAAAAGGGGCCAGGCGCCTGAATAGGGGGTGGCAGCAGCCCTTATGGACTCACCGGCCACTTTATTAGGTACGCCTTGCTAGTAGCGGGTTGGACCCCCTTTGGCCTTCATTCTTGGTGGCATAGATACAACAAGGTGTTGGAAACGTTCCTCAGAGATTTTGCTCCATAGTGACATGATAACATCACGCAGTCGCTGCAGATTTGTCGGCTGCACATCCATGATGCCAATGTCCCGTTCCACCACATCCCAAAGGTGCTCTATTGGATGAGATGTGGTGAGTATGGAGGCCATTGGAGGACAGGGACCTCATTGTCCAGTGGTGAGATGATTGGAGCTTTGTGACATGGTGCATTATCCTGCTGGAAGGAGCCATCAGAAGATGGGGACACTGTAGTCATAAAGGGATGGACATGGTCAGCAACAATACTCAGGTAGGTCGTGGTGATTAATCGATGATCAATTGGTAACAATTAATTGCTTATCATCTATACATATATTGGCACCACATCCCGTAAATTTAACAATAAGGAGGATAAGGATAGTGGGATTTTTAGGGTGCAAGATTCAACACAATAAGTCTATCAAAAAATATTTATTTATAAAATAAAAAACATGATAGAATAAAAAGTCCATCAAAACTACAGTACAGTTACAGAATGTGCAGCTCAACAAATTCTCAACATGTTTCACCTCGATTAGTAGCTTCCTCAGGAGAATTACATTTGTCAGGCGCTATCTACTGAAAAATAAAAAGAAACAATACACAATCATTTATCATTTATTGTCATTTTGTGTATTCAGTTCTGCTTTAAAAGTGGCGGCTTCCTTAGTTATCTTTGTTCTTTTTTTTTGGTGATCTGACCCGCGATTCACTTCCTGTCTTTGGCTCCATTCACACCGATGCGTTTTTGGGTTTTTTTTCATGCTTTTTGCAGAAACGCAGGACATTGTTTTTTTTTTAACATGGATTCCTATGGAACACATTCACATCAATGGATTTTTGCGCCTCATTTTTTTCGGAAAGGGTCAGAGACTTTTTTTTTTCAAAACGCAAAACCGTCCTTTTTTTTTTTTTTTTTTTTATGCTTTCTTGGTTGGATAGACTTCAATGGAGAAGCTGCAGAGAAGCACGTAGTGCGCTTTTACAAGCGTTTTTTAACATTCGCATTTTGCATTTTTTAAATCTGCCCAACAACAAATTATCCCCCCCCCCAAAAAAAAAGCAAAACCGCAAAATGCGAATCGCGGCCAAATCGCGGTAAAAAAAATTAGGGAAAGCGCAGCAAAAAAAAAAGCACTGCAGAAACGCTCAACATGCATAGATGTGAATCGAGTCTTAGAACCCTTTCACACTGGGACGTTTATCAGGCGTTTTTCAGGCGCTTTAGCGTTAAAAAAAAGCGCCTGTAAAGCACCTGAAAGAAGCCTCATCTGCAATCCCAATGTGAAAGCCCGAGCCCCTTCACACTGGTAAAGCGCCGCTTGAGACCCTTTTCACACCGGGGCGTTTTTCAGGCGTTTTTCGGGCGCTGGCAGTGTGAAAGGGCTCGGGCCATTGGCACACCCAGCCCGGTTGCAAAAACACGAAAGCGCTGCAAAGAAGACTTTTTTTGATGCCCCGCCAGCACAGCGCCCCAGTATGAGAGCCCTCGGACTTTCACATTGGGATTGCAGATGAGGCTTCTTTCAGGCGCTTTACAGGCGCTTTTTTTTAACGCTAAAGCGTCTGAAAAACGCCTGAAAAACGCCCCAGTGGGAAAGAGGTCTTAAAAGTGTCTTCACTCTGGATGAAGGAGCAAGGGAGACACCCTAGGACGGCAGCATTGTCGGTTGGGGGGGGGAGGGGGGAGCATTAGATGGACCAGCAGATTCAGATTAACTGGACGAAGAAATGGAAACCGAACTCCGGCTAACACTTTAAAAGCCGTTCCAGTTTTTAGTTTCTTTTTAGGATAAAGGTTTTACGTAAAAATTAATCAAAAGCTGATTATTGTAAGCACCCCTGCCAGTGGCAAATGGTTTGCCTCAACCCCCTGTCATTTTTGCTGGACGGCTTTGTTCTGTTAAAGGACATTGAAAACAATAACGGACTTTCTGGCAGGATCGCCAGGTGGAGATAAAGAAAATAAGTGGGGCTGTTACTGATTAGAATTTTCGTGTTCGATGAATCGATTTTTTTTTTAATCGATTAATTTCGATGAATTATAATGCACATACAGATCCAACTACTTTTAGCTGACGTCACGCGTGGCTCCTCCCCCCCGTACGCGTTTCGTTCAATCAGAACTTCCTTAGCGGGGGCGGGGCTATGGCGTCACCCTACAGTCTATATAAATAGCACCGTTGTGCATCAGGGGGAGCGATGGAGATCCAGAGACATCCATCACCTGCTGAGACAGCAAAGTGTCAGCTCTTTGGAAAAAAGAAATGTTTATTGATTGCTGGAGAACCAATCAATATCAGTTCATCGCCGAACTGACTTACAGCCAGGAAAGCCCTCAGAGATGTTCATAGCCAAGTCCAGGATTTACATAGATGTTTATCTGAATACTTTGACCAGTGAGATCAATCAAATCGTTCGGATCTGTCTTCATCGATTTATGATTTCACCGACGTCGCCGGACTCCTCCCCCCTTCCCTTCCTTAGCAGACGGAGGCGCTTGGGGAAGAGGGGGGAGGAGTCCGGTGACGTCGATGTCCGTGACGTCACCTGGATCTCCAACGGAACTCCCTGAAGACCCGGAAGCCGGCGGAGGGGTGAGTACCGGTCAAAAGAATTTCGATCGATCAAAAAAATTAACGATTAATCGAGGAATTAATCTTTCATTTTCCCAGCCCTAAAAGTAAGCCTTAAAGAGATTGTAAAGGCAGAAGGTGCATTGTATGCATTGACCACTTCGGCCCCAGAAGGATTTACCCCCGTTAGTGACCAGCCATTTGTTTTCGTGATACGGCGCTGCGTCGCTTTAACTGAGAATTGCGCGGTCGTGCGACGTTACATAGTAGGCGAGGTTGAAAAAAGACACAAGTCCATCGAGTCCAACCCATGTGTGTGATTATATGTCAGTATACCTAAACAAAACTGACGTCCTTTTTTTCCCCCCACAAATAGAGATTTCTTTTGGTGGTATTTGATCTCTTCTGCGGTTTTTATTTTTTGCGCTATAAACAAAAAAAGACCGACAATTTTGCAAAAAAAAAAAAAAAAAAACAATGTTTTTTAATTTTTGCTATAATAAATATAATAATATAATAATAATATAATAATATAATAATATGTACTCTACATATTTTTGTTTTAAAAAAATCGCAATAAGTGTATATTGATTGGTTTGCGCAAAAGTTATAGCGTCTACAAAATAGGGGATATATTTATGGCATTTTTACTATAATTTTTTTTTTTTTTTTTTACTAGTAATGGCGGCGATCTGCGATTTTTAGCGGGACTGCGACATTGTGGATCGGACACTTTTGACACTTGGGACCAGTGACATTTATACAGCGATCAGAGCTAAAAATAGCCACTGATTTCTGTGTAAATGTCACTGGCAGGGAAGGGGTTAACACTAGGGGGGGGGGCGATCAAAGGTGTTCCCTAGGAGGTGTTTCTAACTGTGGGTGGGGGGGGGACTGACTGGAGGAGGAGAGGAGATCGCTGTTCCTAATCACTATGAACAGACAATCTCTCTCTCCTCCCCTGGCAGAACGGCGATCTGTTTGTTTACATTGACTGATCTCCGTTCTGGCTCTCTGTGGAGCGATCGCGGGTGACCGGCGGACATCGTCGGCTGCGCAGCGGACACTG